>NW_024061511.1:0-40887 GCF_016432855.1 Salvelinus namaycush
TAGTCCACTACCCAATGGGCCCTGGTCTATAGTAGTCCACTACCCAATGGGCCCTGGTCAACAGTAGTCCACTACCCAATGGGCCCTGGTCTACAGTAATCCACTACCCAATGGATCCTGGTCTATAGTAGTCCACTACCCAATGGGCCCTGGTCAACAGTAGTCCACTACCCAATGGGCCCTGGTCTACAGTAGTCCACTACCCAATGGGCCCTGGTCTATAGTAGTCCACTACCCAATGGGCCCTGGTCTATAGTAGTCCACTACCCAATGGGCCCTGGTCAACAGTAGTCCACTACCCAATGGGCCCTGGTCTATAGTAGTCCACTACCCAATGGGCCCTGGTCTATAGTAGTCCACTACCCAATGGGCCCTGGTCTATAGTAGTCCACTACCCAATGGGCCCTGGTCTATAGTAGTCCACTACCCTATGGGCCCTGGTCTATAGTAGTCCACTACCCTATGGGCCCTGGTCTATAGTAGTCCACTACCCAATGGGCCCTGGTCTATAGTAGTCCACTATGGGCCCTGGTCTATAGTAGTCCACTACCCAATGGACCCTGGTCAACAGTAGTCCACTACCCAATGGGCCCTGGTCAACAGCAGTCCACTACCCAATGGGCCCTGGTCAACAGTAGTCCACTACCCTATGGGCCCTGGTCAACAGTAGTCCACTACCCTATGGGCCCTGGTCTATAGTAGTCCACTACCCTATGGGCCCTGGTCTATAGTAGTCCACTACCCAATGGGCCCTGGTCAACAGTAGTCCACTACCCAATGGGCCCTGGTCAACAGTAGTCGACTACCCAATGGGCCCTGGTCTATAGTAGTCCACTACCCAATGGGCCCTGGTCTATAGTAGTCCACTATGGGCCCTGGTAAACAGTAGTCTACTACCCTACGGGCCCTGGTCAACAGTAGTACACTAGGGGCCCTGGTCAACAGTAGACCACTACCCTATGGGCTCTGGTCAACAGTAGTCCACTACCCTATGGGTCCTGGTCAACAGTAGTCCACTATGGGTCCTGGTCAACAGTAGTCCACTACCCTACGGGCCCTGGTCAACAGTAGTCCACTACCCTACGGGCCCTGGTCAACAGTAGTCCACTACCCTATGGGTCCTGGTCAACAGTAGTCCACTATGGGTCCTGGTCAACAGTAGTCCACTACCCCAGGGGCCCTGGTCAACAGTAGTACACTACCCTAGGGGCCCTGGTCAACAGTAGTACACTAGGGGCCCTGGTCAACAGTAGACCACTACCCTATGGGCTCTGGTCAACAGTAGTCCACTACCCTATGGGTCCTGGTCAACAGTAGTCCACTATGGGTCCTGGCCAACAGTAGTCCACTACCCTACGGGCCCTGGTCAACAGTAGTCCACTAACCCTATTGGCCCTGGTCAACAGTAGTCCACTACCCTATGGGCCCTGGTCAACAGTAGTCCACTACCCTATGGGCCCTGGTCAACAGTAGTCCACTACCCTATGGGCCCTGGTCAACAGTAGTACACTACCCAATGGGTCCTGGTCAACAGTAGTCCACTATGGCCCCTGGTCAACAGTAGTCCACTACCCTATGGACCCTGGTCAACAATAGTCCACTACCCTACGGGCCCTGGTCAACAGTAGTCTACTACCCTATGGGCCCTGGTCAACAGTAGTCCACTATGGACCCTGGTCAACAGAAGTCCACTACCCTACGGGCCCTGGTCAACAGTAGTCCACTACTCTACGGGCCCTGGTCAACAGTAGTCTACTACCCTATGGACTCTGGTCAACAGTAGTCCACTACCCTATGGGCCCTGGTCAACAGTAGTCCACTACCCTATGGGCCCTGGTTAACAGTAGTCTACTACCCTATGGGCCCTGGTCTACAGTAGTTCACTACCCAATGGCCCCTGGTCTACAGTAGTCCACTACCCTGGTCAACAGTAGTCTACTACCCTATGGGTCCTGGTCTATAGTAGTACACTACCCTACGGGCCCTGGTCAACAGTAGTCTACTACCCTATGGGCCCTGGTCAACAGTAGTCCACTATGGGCCCTGGTCAACAGTAGTCCACTACCCTACGGGCCCTGGTCAACAGTAGTCTACTACCCTATGGGCCCTGGTCAACAGTAGTCTACTACCCTACGGGCCCTGGTCAACAGTAGTCCACTACCCTATGGGCCCTGGTCAACAGTAGTCCACTACCCTATGGGCCCTGGTCTATAGTAGTACACTACCCTACGGGCCCTGGTCAACAGTAGTCTACTACCCTATGGGCCCTGGTCAACAGTAGTCCACTACCCTATAGGCCCTGGTCAACAGTAGTCTACTACCCTATGGGCCCTGGTCTACAGTAGTCCACTACCCTACGGGCCCTGGTCAACAGTAGTCCACTACCCTATGGGCCCTGGTCAACAGTAGTCTACTACCCTATGGGCCCTGGTCTGTAGTAGTACACTACCCTACGGGCCCTGGTCAACAGTAGTCTACTACCCTATGGGCCCTGGTCAACAGTAGTCCACTATGGGCCCTGGTCAACAG
This sequence comes from Salvelinus namaycush, assembly GCF_016432855.1. Taxonomy (NCBI): domain Eukaryota; kingdom Metazoa; phylum Chordata; class Actinopteri; order Salmoniformes; family Salmonidae; genus Salvelinus; species Salvelinus namaycush. Next base: position 2,530 of record NW_024061511.1, read on the forward strand.
TAGTCCACTACCCTATGGGCCCTGGTCAACAGTAGTCCACTACCCTATGGGCCCTGGTCAACAGTAGTCCACTATGGGCCCTGGTCAACAGTAGTCCACTACCCTATGGGCCCTGGTCAACAGTAGTCCACTACCCTATGGGCCCTGGTCAACAGTAGTCCACTATGGGCCCTGGTCAACAGTAGTACACTACCCTATGGGCCCTGGTCAACAGTAGTCCACTACCCTATGGGCCCTGGTCAACAGTAGTCCACTATGGGCCCTGGTCAACAGTAGTACACTACCCTATGGGCCCTGGTCAACAGTAGTCCACTACCCTATGGGCCCTGGTCAACAGTAGTCCACTATGGGCCCTGGTCAACAGTAGTCCACTACCCTATGGGCCCTGGTCAACAGTAGTCCACTACCCTATGGGCCCTGGTCAACAGTAGTCCACTACCCTATGGGCCCTGGTCAACAGTAGTCCACTACCCAATGGGCCCTGGTCTATAGTAGTCCACTACCCTATGGGCCCTGGTCGACAGTAGTCCACTACCCTATGGGCCCTGGTCAACAGTAGTCCACTATGGGCCCTGGTAAACAGTAGTCTACTACCCTACGGGCCCTGGTCAACAGTAGTACACTACCCTACGGTCCCTGGTCAACAGTAGTCCACTACCCTATGGGTCCTGGTCAACAGTAGTCCACTATGGGCCCTGGTCAACAGTAGTCTACTACCCTATGGGCCCTGGTCAACAGTAGTCCACTACCCTATGGGCCCTGGTCAACAGTAGTACACTAGGGGCCCTGGTCAACGGTAGACCACTACCCTATGGGCCCTGGTCAACAGTAGTCCACTATGGGCCCTGGTCAACAGTAGTCCACTACCCTACGGGCCCTGGTCAACAGTAGTCCACTACCCTACGGGCCCTGGTCAACAGTAGTCCACTACCCTACGGGCCCTGGTCAACAGTAGTCTACTATGGGTCCTGGTCAACAGTAGTCCACTACCCTACGGGCCCTGGTCAACTGTAGTCCACTACCCAATGGGCCCTGGTCAACAGTAGTCCACTACCCTATGGGCCCTGGTCAACAGTAGTCCACTATGGCCGCTGGTCAACAGTAGTCCACTACCCTATGGGCCCTGGTCTACAGTAGTCCACTACCCTATGGGCCCTGGTCAACAGTAGTCTACTACCCTATGGGCCCTGGTCAACAGTAGTCTACTACCCTATGGGCCCTGGTCAACAGTAGTCCACTACCCTACGGGCCCTGGTCAACAGTAGTCTACTACCCAATGGGTCCTGGTCAACAGTAGTCTACTACCCTATGGGCCCTGGTCAACAGTAGTCCACTACCCTACGGGCCCTGGTCAACAGTAGTCCACTATGGACCCTGGTCAAGAGTAGTCCACTACCCTATTGGCCCTGGTCAACAGTAGTCTACTACCCTATGGGCCCTGGTCTACAGTAGTCCACTACCCTATGGGCCCTGGTCAACAGTAGTCCACTACCCTATGGGCCCTGGTTAACAGTAGTCCACTACCCTATGGGCCCTGGTCAACATTAGTCCACTACCCAATGGGCCCTGGTCTACAGTAGTCTACTATGGGCCCTGGTCAACAGTAGTCCACTACCCTATGGGCCCTGGTCAACAGTAGTCCACTACCCTATGGGCCCTGGTCAACAGTAGTCCACTACCCTATGGGCCCTGGTCAACAGTAGTACACTACCCTATGGGCCCTGGTCAACAGTAGTCTACTACCCTATGGGCCCTGGTCTACAGTAGTCCACTACCCTACGGGCCCTGGTCAACAGTAGTACACTACCCTATGGGCCCTGGTCAACAGTAGTCCACTACCCTATTGGCCCTGGTCAACAGTAGTCCACTAGGGGCCCTGGTCAACAGTAGTCCACTACCCTATTGGCCCTGGTCAACAGTAGTCCACTACCCTATTGGCCCTGGTCAACAGTAGTCCACTACCCTATTGGCCCTGGTCAACAGTAGTCCACTACCCTATGGGCCCTGGTCAACAGTAGTCCACTACCCTATTGGCCCTGGTCAACAGTAGTCCACTACCCTATGGGCCCTGGTCAACAGTAGTCCACTACCCTATGGGCCCTGGTCAACAGTAGTCTACTACCCTATGGGCCCTGGTCAACAGTAGTCCACTACCCTATGGGCCCTGGTCAACAGTAGTCCACTACCCTATGGGCCCTGGTCAACAGTAGTCCACTACCCTATGGGCCCTGGTCAACAGTAGTCCACTACCCTATGGACCCTGGTCAACAGTAGTCTACTACCCTATGGGCCCTGGTCAACAGTAGTCCACTACCCTACGGGCCCTGGTCAACAGTAGTCCACTACCCTACGGGCCCTGGTCAACAGTAGTCCACTACCCTACGGGCCCTGGTCTATAGTAGTCCACTACCCAATGGGCCCTGGTCAACAGTAGTCCACTACCCAATGGGCCCTGGTCAACAGTAGTCCACTACCCAATGGGCCCTGGTCTATAGTAGTCCACTACCCAATGGGCCCTGGTCTATAGTAGTCCACTACCCTGGTCAACAGTAGTCTACTACCCTATGGGCCCTGGTCTACAGTAGTCCACTACCCTACGGGCCCTGGTCAACAGTAGTCCACTACCCTATGGGCCCTGGTCAACAGTAGTCCACTACCCTATGGGCCCTGGTCAACAGTAGTACACTAACCAATGGGCCCTGGTCAACAGTAGTCTACTACCCTATGGGCCCTGGTCAACAGTAGTCCACTACCCTACGGGCCCTGGTCAACAGTAGTCCACTACCCTACGGGCCCTGGTCAACAGTAGTCCACTACCCAATGGGCCCTGGTCAACAGTAGTCTACTACCCTATGGGCCCTGGTCAACAGTAGTCTACTACCCTATGGGCCCTGGTCAACAGTAGTCTACTACCCTATGGGCCCTGGTCAACAGTAGTCCACTACCCTATGGGCCCTGGTCTACAGTAGTCCACTACCCTATGGGCCCTGGTCAACAGTAGTCCACTACCCTATGGGCCCTGGTCAACAGTAGTCTACTACCCTATGGGCCCTGGTCAACAGTAGTCCACTATGGACCCTGGTCAAGAGTAGTCCACTACCCAATGGGCCCTGGTCAATAGTAGTCTACTACCCAATGGGCCCTGGTCAACAGTAGTCTACTACCCTATGGGCCCTGGTCTACAGTAGTCCACTACCCTACGGGCCCTGGTCAACAGTAGTACACTACTCTATGGGCCCTGGTCAATAGTAGTCCACTACCCTATGGGCCCTGGTCAACAGTAGTCTACTACCCTATGGGCCCTGGTCTACAGTAGTCCACTACCCTACGGGCCCTGGTCAACAGTAGTACACTACCCTATGGGCCCTGGTCAACAGTAGTCCACTAGGAGCCCTGGTCAACAGTAGTCCACTACCCTATGGGCCCTGGTCAATAGTAGTCCACTACCCTATGGGCCCTGGTCAACAGTAGTCTACTACCCTATGGGCCCTGGTCTACAGTAGTCCACTACCCTACGGGCCCTGGTCAACAGTAGTACACTACCCTATGGGCCCTGGTCAACAGTAGTCCACTACCCTATGGGCCCTGGTCAACAGTAGTACACTACCCTATGGGCCCTGGTCAACAGTAGTCCACTACCCTATGGGCCCTGGTCAACAGTAGTCCACTACCCTATGGGCCCTGGTCAACAGTAGTACACTACCCTATGGGCCCTGGTCAACAGTAGTCCACTACCCTACGGGCCCTGGTCAACAGTAGTACACTACCCTATGGGCCCTGGTCAACAGTAGTCCACTAGGAGCCCTGGTCAACAGTAGTCCACTACCCTATGGGCCCTGGTCAATAGTAGTCCACTACCCTATGGGCCCTGGTCAACAGTAGTCTACTACCCTATGGGCCCTGGTCTACAGTAGTCCACTACCCTACGGGCCCTGGTCAACAGTAGTCCACTACCCTATGGGCCCTTGTCAACAGTAGTACACTACCCTATGGGCCCTGGTCAACAGTAGTCCACTACCTTACGGGACCTGGTCAACAGTAGTCTACTACCCTATGGGCCCTGGTCTAACAGTAGTCCAATACCCTACGGGCCCTGGTCAACAGTAGTCCACTACCCTATGGGCCCGGGTCAACAGTAGTCCACTACCCTATGGGCCCTGGTCAACAGTAGTCTACTATGGGACCTGGTCAACAGTAGTCCACTACCCTATGGGCCCTGGTCTAACAGTAGTCCACTACCCTACAGGCCCTGGTCAACAGTAGTCCACTACCCTACGGGCCCTGGTCAACAGTAGTCCACTACCCTATGGGCCCTGGTCAACAGTAGTCCACTAGGGGCCCTGGTCAATGGGCCCTGGTCTACAGTAGTCCACTACCCAATGGGCCCTGGTCAACAGTAGTCCACTACCCTATTGGCCCTGGTCAACAGTAGTACACTACCCTATGGGCCCTGGTCAACAGTAGTCCACTACCCTATGGGCCCTGGTCAACAGTAGTCCACTACCCTATGGGCCCTGGTCAATAGTAGTCCACTACCCTATGGGCCCTGGTCAACAGTAGTCCACTACCCTATGGGTCCTGGTCAACAGTAGTCCACTACCCTATGGGCCCTGGTCAACAGTAGTCCACTACCCTATGGGCCCTGGTCAACAGTAGTCCACTACCCTATGGGTCCTGGTCAACAGTAGTCCACTACCCTATGGGCCCTGGTCAACAGTAGTCCACTACCCTATGGGCCCTGGTCAACAGTAGTCCATACCCTATGGGCCCTGGTCAACAGTAGTCCACTATGGGCCCTTGTCAACAGTAGTCCACTATGGGCCCTGGTCAACAGTAGTCCACTACCCTATTGGCCCTGGTCAACAGCAGTCCACTATGGGCCCTGGTCAACAGTAGTCCACTACCCTATGGGCCCTGGTCAACAGTAGTCCACTATGGGCCCTGGTCAACAGTAGTCCACTATGGGCCCTGGTCAACAGTAGTCCACTATGGGACCTGGTCAACAGTAGTACACTACCCAATGGGCCCTGGTCAACAGTAGTCCACTACCCTATGGGCCCTGGTCTACAGTAGTCCACTACCCTATGGGCCCTGGTCAACAGTAGTCCATACCCTATGGGCCCTGGTCAACAGTAGTCCACTACCCTATGGGCCCTGGTCAACAGTAGTCCACTACCTTACGGGCCCTGGTCAACAGTAGTCCACTACCCTACGGGCCCTGGTCAACAGTAGTCCACTACCCAATGGGCCCTGGTCAACAGTAGTCCACTACCTTACGGGACCTGGTCAACAGTAGTACACTACCCAATGGGCCCTGGTCAACAGTAGTCCACTACCCTATGGGCCCTGGTCAACAGTAGTCCACTACCCTATGGGCCCTGGTCAACAGTAGTCCATACCCTATGGGCCCTGGTCAACAGTAGTCCAAAATTTTGCAAATGTATACAAAAATAAATAAATAATGTCACATTTCCATAAGTATTCAGACCCTTTAATCAGTACTTTGTTGAAGCACCTTTGGCAGTGATTACAGCCTCGAGACTTCTTGGGTGTGACGCTACAAGCTTGGCACACCTGTATTTGGGGAGTTTCTCCCATTCTTCTCTGCACATCCTCTCAAGCTTTGTCAGGTTGGATGGGGAGCGTTGCTGCACAGCTATTTTCAGAGATGTTCTATCGGGTTAATGTCAGGGCCCTGGCTGGCCACTCAAGGACATTCAGAGACTTGTCCCGAGGCCAATTCTGCGTTGTCTTGGCTGTGTGCTTAAGGTCGTTGTCCTGTTGGTGAACCTTCGGCCCAGTCTGAGGTCCTGAGTGCTCTGGAGCGGGCTTTCATCAAGGATCTCTCTGTACTTTGCTCCTTTCATCTGTCCCTCGATCCTGACTAGTCTCCCAGTCCCTTTCGCTGAAAAACATCCCCACAGCATGATGCTGCCACCACCTTGTAGGGATGCTGCCAGGTTTCCTCCAGACGTGACGCTTGGCATTCAGGCCAAAGAGTTACATCTTGGTTTCATCAGACCAGAGAATCTTGTTTCTCATGGTCTGAGAGTCCTTTAGGTGCCGTTTGGCAAACTCCAAGTGTGCTGGTCTTGGGGACCTTCAATGCTGCAGACATGTTTTGTTACCCTTCCCCAGATCTGTGCCTCGACACAATCCTGTCTCGGAGCTCTATGGACAATTCCTTCGACCTCATGGCTTAGTTTTTGCTGGGACCTTATATAGACAGGTGTGTGCCTTTCCAAATCATGTCCAATCAATTGAATTTACCTCAGGTGGACACGTTGTAGAAACAAGTTGTAGAAACATCTCGAGGATGATCAATGGATCAATGGAAACAGGATGCACCTGAGCTCAATTTCAAGTCTGATAGCAAAAACACTTATGTAAATAAGGTATTTAAGTTTTTTATTAATACATTTGCGAAAATGTCTAAAAAACAGTTTTCGCTTTGTCATTATGGGGTATTGTGATGTCATTATGGGGTATTGTGATGTCATTACGGGGTATTGTGATGTCATTACGGGGTATTGTGATGTCATTACGGGGTATTGTGATGTCATCATGGGGTATTGTGATGTCATTACGGGGTATTATGATGTCATTATGGGGTATTGTGTCTAGATTGATGAGGCAAAAAAATGCAATCCATTTTAGAATACGGCTGTAACGTAACAAAATGTGGAAAAAGGGGAAGGGGGTCTGAATACTTTTCCAAATGCGCAGTAGAGGAAACAGGGTACCAGTTGGTACCCAACCAGACTCAAATCTCAAGGGAGAAGACAGGAGAATCTGTCTTCTGTTCAACACAATGGAAACCTAAACATAATTGACCTGTTAATTAAGATGGACGGTAATTACTCCTGTAGGGGAAAGGCACTGAAGGGGGATAAACCATGCATCATAATTACACTTGGACTTTATTAATAGACAATTTGCAGAGTTGCCTTTCAATAAAACAGCTAAGCTTTGGCTTGTCCTTGTCATAGGCAAAGTGTGTAGTGTGTGTGTGTGTGTGTGTGTGTGTGTGAGTGTGTGTGTGTGTTGTGTGTTCTGTATGTGTGTGTGTGTGTGAAATGTTTGTGTATGTGACTGCGTGTGTTTGTGCATTGAAAATCTCCTAATGAATGAAAATTACATTTTTCCACCACAAAGCCTAACCCAAATAATACAAATAAGTATTTGTAGTCTGACCAGTGTAGTCTGACCAGTGTAATCTGACCAGTGTAGTCTGACAAGTGTAGTCTGACCAGCGTAGTCTGACCAGCGTAGTCTGACCAGCGTAGTCTGACCAGTGTAGTCTGACCAGTGTGGTCTGACCAGTGTAGTCTGACCAGCGTAGTCTGACCAGCGTAGTCTGACCAGTGTGGTCTGACCAGTGTAGTCTGACCAGTGTAGTCTGACCAGTGTGGTCTGACCAGTGTAGTCTGACCAGTGTAGTCTGACCAGTGTAGTCTGACCAGTGTGGTCTGACCAGTGTAGTCTGACCAGTGTGGTCTGACCAGTGTAGTCTGACCAGTGTGGTCTGACCAGTGTAGTCTGACCAGTGTGGTCTGACCAGTGTAGTCTGACCAGTGTAGTCTGACCAGTGTAGTCTGACCAGTGTAGTCTGACCAGTGTGGTAAGTGTCTGACCCATCCTGTCAAGGTAGTGATTTTTTTGCCAGCCTGCCTGCAGACAGTAGGAGAGAAGAGGGAAGGCTGGTGGATGTATTAGGAATACCCTGAGTGGGTAGTGGGTAGGCTGGGGAAGGTACAGACCTGGAGAGGGGAAGGTACAGACCTGGAGTGGGGAAGGTACAGACCTGGAGAGTGGGTAGTGGGTAGTGGGTAGGGTGGGAAGGTACAGGCCTGGAGAGTGGGTAGTGGGTAGGGTGGGGAAGGTACAGACCTGGAGGGTGGGTAGTGGGTAGGCTGGGGAAGGTACAGACCTGGAGGGTGGGTAGTGGGTAGGCTGGGGAAGGTACAGACCTGGAGGGTGGGTAGTGGGTAGGCTGGGGAAGGTACAGACCTGGAGGGTGGGTAGTGGGTAGGGTGGGGAAGGTACAGACCTGGAGGGTGGGTAGTGGGTAGGCTGGGGAAGGTACAGACCTGGAGAGTGGGTAGTGGGTAGGCTGGGGAAGGTACAGACCTGGAGTGGGGAAGGAACAGACCTGGAGTGGGGAAAGTACAGACCTGGAGAGTGGGTAGTGGGTAGGGTGGGGAAGGTACAGACCAGGAGAGTGGATAGTGGGTAGGCTGGGGAAGGTACAGACCTGGAGTGGGGAAGGAACAGACCTGGAGTGGGGAAAGTACAGACCTGGAGAGTGGGTAGTGGGTAGGGTGGGGAAGGTACAGACCTGGAGAGTGGGTAGTGGGTAGGCTGGGGAAGGTACAGACCAGGAGAGTGGGTAGTGGGTAGGCTGGGGAAGGTACAGACCAGCTGGTGGTACCAATTTACCAGACTTGTTGTTTGTCTCAAAACATCAGTGTTACTGTGAAGGGAATTGGGGGAAATGCTCCAGTGTATTGGATAAAAGTGTATTGGCTAAAGTTGTTGAGTGCTGAGTGTTCAAAATGTGTTACCTGTACGTGTGGAGTGTTGAAGAAATGATGTTTTGAGTGTCTGATCTCATGGTTTTGTTTTCCTGTCTTTCCAGGGTTCCTTCATACGTGTGGAGGGACATTAAAAGGAAAGAACGGTACCATAGAAAGTCCAGGTTTCCCGTACGGATATCCTAACGGTGCCAACTGTACCTGGGTAATCGTAGCAGAACAAATGAACAGGATTCACATCGTTTTTCAATCTTTCGCTGTGGAAGAGGAATATGATTTTTTATCTTTGTACGATGGACACCCACATCCGGCATACTTCCGGACGAGGTAAGAAAACAACCGATGTCTGGGAAAGAAGGCCTTGAAATATGTTGAAATCAGTCTGTTTGACGGGTGGTGGTGGGGGGGGGGGGGGGGGGGGGGAGATGGAGAGGGAAAGAGAGAGAGAGAGGGAGACAGATAGAGAGAGAGAGGGAGAGGGAGAGAGAGAGGGAGAGGGAAAGAGAGGGAGAGGGAGAGGGAGAGGGAGAGGGAAAGAGAGAGAGAGGGAGAGAGAGAGAGAGGGAGACGGATTGAGAGAGAGAGGGAGACGGATAGAGAGAGAGAGAGGGAGACGGATAGAGAGAGAGAGAGAGAGGGAGAGGGAAAGAGAGAGAGAGAGAGGGAGACGGATAGAGAGAGAGAGGGAGAGGGAAAGAGAGAGAGAGAGAGGGAGACGGATAGAGAGAGAGAGATACTGTAAATAGCACGGGGACTGAGCTTCAATGGTGCTGTGCTGAAGTTCATCTTTCATTTTTTCCCCCATAACGATGAATGTCTTGTTTGTGTCAGTGTGGTGACAGGAAGAGAGCAGTTTCATGCAGGGACCAGATTTATAGTCAGAACCACTGTCTCATAGAGGGACTGTATTGTTGGGTCATTTATAGTCAGAACCACTGTCTCATGGCGGGACTGTATTGTTGGGTGAGTTCTAGTCAGAACCACTGTCTCATAGAGGGACTGTATTGTTGGGTCATTTATAGTCAGAACCACTGTTTCATAGAGGGACTGTATTGTTGGGTCATTTATAGTCAGAACCACTGTCTCATAGAGGGACTGTATTGTTGGGTCATTTATAGTCAGAACCACTGTCTCATGGAGGGACTGTATTGTTGGGTCATTTATAGTCAGAACCACTGTCTCATAGAGGGACTGTATTGTTGGGTCATTTATAGTCAGAACCACTGTTTCATAGAGGGACTTTATTGTTGGGTCATTTATAGTCAGAACCACTGTCTCATGGAGGGACTGTATTGTTGGGTCATTTATAGTCAGAACCACTGTCTCATGGAGGGACTGTATTGTTGGGTCATTTATAGTCAGAACCACTGTCTCATAGAGGGACTGTATTGTTGGGTGATTTATAGTCAGAACCACTGTCTCATAGAGGGACTGTATTGTTGGGTCATTTATAGTCAGAACCACTGTCTCATGGAGGGACTGTATTGTTGGGTCATTTATAGTCAGAACCACTGTCTCATAGAGGGACTGTATTGTTGGGTCATTTATAGTCAGAACCACTGTCTCATAGAGGGACTGTATTGTTGGGTCATTTATAGTCAGAACCACTGTCTCATAGAGGGACTGTATTGTTGGGTCATTTATAGTCAGAACCACTGTCTCATGGAGGGACTGTATTGTTGGGTGATTTATAGTCAGAACCACTGTCTCATAGAGGGACTGTATTGTTGGGTCATTTATAGTCAGAACCACTGTCTCATAGTGGGACTGTATTGTTGGGTCATTTATAGTCAGAACCACTGTCTCATGGAGGGACTGTATTGTTGGGTCATTTATAGTCAGAACCACTGTCTCATAGTGGGACTGTATTGTTGGGTCATTTATAGTCAGAACCACTGTCTCATGGAGGGACTGTATTGTTGGGTCATTTATAGTCAGAACCACTGGCTGATGGAGGGACTGTATTGTTGGGTCATTTATAGTCAGAACCACTGTCTCATAGAGACACTGTATTGTTGGGTCATTTATAGTCAGAACCACTGTCTCATGGAGGGACTGTATTGTTGGGTCATTTATAGTCAGAACCACTGTCTCATAGAGGGACTGTATTGTTGGGTCATTTATAGTCAGAACCACTGTCTCATAGAGACACTGTATTGTTGGGTCATTTATAGTCAGAACCACTGTCTCAAAGAGGGACTGTATTGTTGGGTCATTTATAGTCAGAACCACTGTCTCATAGAGGGACTGTATTGTTGGGTCATTTATAGTCAGAACCACTGTCTCATAGAGGGACTGTATTGTTGGGTCATTTATAGTCAGAACCACTGTCTCATGGAGGGACTGTATTGTTGGGTGAGTTCTAGTCAGAACCACTGTCTCATAGAGGGACTGTATTGTTGGGTGAGTTCTAGTCAGAACCACTGTCTCATAGAGGGACTGTATTGTTGGGTCATTTATAGTCAGAACCACTGTCTCATGGAGGGACTGTATTGTTGGGTGATTTATAGTCAGAACCACTGTCTCAAAGAGGGACTGTATTGTTGGGTCATTTATAGTCAGAACCACTGTCTCATAGAGGGACTGTATTGTTGGGTCATTTATAGTCAGAACCACTGTCTCATAGAGGGACTGTATTGTTGGGTGATTTATAGTCAGAACCACTGTCTCATAGAGGGACTGTATTGTTGGGTCATTTATAGTCAGAACCACTGTCTCATAGAGGGACTGTATTGTTGGGTCATTTATAGTCAGAACCACTGTCTCATGGAGGGACTGTATTGTTGGGTCATTTATAGTCAGAACCACTGTCTCATAGAGGGACTGTATTGTTGGGTCATTTATAGTCAGAACCACTGTCTCATAGAGGGACTGTATTGTTGGGTCATTTATAGTCAGAACCACTGTCTCATAGAGGGACTGTATTGTTGGGTCATTTATAGTCAGAACCACTGTCTCATAGAGGGACTGTATTGTTGGGTGATTTATAGTCAGAACTGGTGAAATCTGATAAGACACTTCTATTACCAAGCCTGCTACGAGGTGTTATGGTGACAGAGATCTCACAGTGTCTGATTAGACACTTCTATTACCAAGCCTGCTACGAGGTGTTATGGTGACAGAGATCTCACAGTGTCTGATTAGACACTTCTATTACCAAGCCTGCTACGAGGTGTTATGGTGACAGAGATCTCACAGTGTCTGATTAGACACTTCTATTACCAAGGTGTTATTGTGGCAGAGATCTCATAGTGAAACACTCCAAAAGAATGGCACAGAGGAACAAAAAGCCCCCTCATTTATTCCCAGCATGCCTGGAGTTCTCTGAAACTAGACACAGGTCAGACCCTAACGACAGAAGAAATCCAGAGGAGAAGAGCTGAATCAAAATGAAGTATTCAAGAGATAAACAATCTAACTAGCTTTCTGGGAGATTATTTTAGACTGTTGGTGTTGTCTTGTTAACAGTATAATGACTGTTGGTGTTGTCTTGTTAACAGTATAATGACTGTTAGACTGTTGGTGTTGTCTTGTTAACAGTATAATGACTGTTGGTGTTGTCTTGTTAACAGTATAATGACTGTTAGACTGTTGGTGTTGTCTTGTTAACAGTATAATGACTGGTGGTGTTGTCTTGTTAACAGTATAATGACTGTTGGTGTTGTCTTGTTAACAGTATAATGACTGTTGGTGTTGTCTTGTTAACAGTATAATGACTGTTAGACTGGTGGTGTTGTCTTGTTAACAGTATAATGACTGTTGGTGTTGTCTTGTTAACAGTATAATGACTGTTAGACTGTTGGTGTTGTCTTGTTAACAGTATAATGACTGTTAGACTGTTGGTGTTGTCTTGTTAACAGTATAATGACTGTTGGTGTTGTCTTGTTAACAGTATAATGACTGTTAGACTGTTGGTGTTGTCTTGTTAACAGTATAATGACTGTTGGTGTTGTCTTGTTAACAGTATAATGACTGTTAGACTGTTGGTGTTGTCTTGTTAACAGTATAATGACTGGTGGTGTTATCTTGTTAACAGTATAATGACTGTTGGTGTTGTCTTGTTAACAGTATAATGACTGTTGGTGTTGTCTTGTTAACAGTATAATGACTGTTGGTGTTGTCTTGTTAACAGTATAATGACTGGTGGTGTTGTCTTGTTAACAGTATAATGACTGGTGGTGTTGTCTTGTTAACAGTATAATGACTGTTGGTGTTGTCTTGTTAACAGTATAATGACTGTTGGTGTTGTCTTGTTAACAGTATAATGACTGGTGGTGTTATCTTGTTAACAGTATAATGACTGTTGGTGTTGTCTTGTTAACAGTATAATGACTGTTGGTGTTGTCTTGTTAACAGTATAATGACTGTTAGACTGTTGGTGTTGTCTTGTTAACAGTATAATGACTGTTAGACTGTTGGTGTTGTCTTGTTAACAGTATAATGACTGTTGGACTGTTGGTGTTGTCTTGTTAACAGTATAATGACTGTTGGTGTTGTCTTGTTAACAGTATAATGACTGTTAGACTGTTGGTGTTGTCTTGTTAACAGTATAATGACTGTTAGACTGTTGGTGTTGTCTTGTTTACAGTATAATGACTGTTAGACTGTTGGTGTTGTCTTGTTAACAGTATAATGACTGTTGGTGTTGTCTTGTTAACAGTATAATGACTGTTAGACTGGTGGTGTTGTCTTGTTAACAGTATAATGACTGTTAGACTGGTGGTGTTGTCTTGTTAACAGTATAATGACTGTTGATGTTGTCTTGTTAACGTTATAATGACTGTTAGACTGTTGGTGTTGTCTTGTTAACAGTATAATGACTGGTGGTGTTGTCTTGTTAACAGTATAATGACTGTTGGTGTTGTCTTCTTAACAGTATAATGACTGTTGGTGTTGTCTTGTTAACAGTATAATGACTGTTAGACTGTTGGTGTTGTCTTGTTAACAGTATAATGACTGTTGGTGTTGTCTTGTTAACAGTATAATGACTGTTGGTGTTGTCTTGTTAACAGTATAATGACTGTTAGACTGTTGGTGTTGTCTTGTTAACAGTATAATGACTGTTGGTGTTGTCTTGTTAACAGTATAATGACTGTTGGTGTTGTCTTGTTAACAGTATAATGACTGTTGGTGTTGTCTTGTTAACAGTATAATGACTGTTAGACTGTTGGTGTTGTCTTGTTAACAGTATAATGACTGTTGGACTGTTGGTGTTGTCTTGTTAACAGTATAATGACTGGTGGTGTTGTCTTGTTAACAGTATAATGACTGTTAGACTGGTGGTGTTGTCTTGTTTACAGTATAATGACTGTTAGACTGGTGGTGTTGTCTTGTTAACAGTATAATGACTGTTGGTGTTGTCTTGTTAACAGTATAATGACTGTTAGACTGTTGGTGTTGTCTTGTTAACAGTATAATGACTGTTGGTGTTGTCTTGTTAACAGTATAATGACTGTTGGTGTTGTCTTGTTAACAGTATAATGACTGTTAGACTGGTGGTGTTGTCTTGTTAACAGTATAATGACTGTTAGACTGGTGGTGTTGTCTTGTTAACAGTATAATGACTGTTGGTGTTGTCTTGTTAACAGTATAATGACTGTTAGACTGGTGGTGTTGTCTTGTTAACAGTATAATGACTGGTGGTGTTGTCTTGTTAACAGTATAATGACTGTTAGACTGGTGGTGTTGTCTTGTTAACAGTATAATGACTGTTAGACTGGTGGTGTTGTCTTGTTAACAGTATAATGACTGTTGGTGTTGTCTTGTTAACAGTATAATGACTGTTAGACTGGTGGTGTTGTCTTGTTAACAGTATAATGACTGTTAGACTGGTGTTGTTGTCTTGTTAACAGTATAATGACTGTTGGTGTTGTCTTGTTAACAGTATAATGACTGTTAGACTGTTGGTGTTGTCTTGTTAACAGTATAATGACTGTTGGTGTTGTCTTGTTAACAGTATAATGACTGTTAGACTGTTGGTGTTGTCTTGTTTACATTTACATTTACATTTAAGTCATTTAGCAGACGCTCTTATCCAGAGCGACTTACAAATTGGTGCATTCACCTTATGACATCCAGTGGAACAGCCACTTTACAATAGTGCATCTAAATCTTTTAAGGGGGGGGGGGGGGTCAGAAGGATTACTTTATCCTATCCTAGGTATTCCTTAAAGAGGTGGGGTTTCAGGTGTCTCCGGAAGGTGGTGATTGACTCCGCTGTCCTGGCGTCGTGAGGGAGTTTGTTCCACCATTGGGGTGCCAGAGCGGCGAACAGTTTTGACTGGGCTGAGCGGGAACTGTACTTCCTCAGTGGTAGGGAGGCGAGCAGGCCAGAGGTGGATGAACGCAGTGCCCTTGTTTGGGTGTAGGGCCTGATCAGAGCCTGAAGGTACTGAGGTGCCGTTCCCCTCACAGCTCCGTAGGCAAGCACCATGGTCTTGTAGCGGATGCGAGCTTCAACTGGAAGCCAGTGGAGAGAGCGGAGGAGCGGGGTGACGTGAGAGAACTTGGGAAGGTTGAACACCAGACGGGCTGCGGCGTTCTGGATGAGTTGTAGGGGTTTAATGGCACAGGCAGGGAGCCCAGCCAACAGCGAGTTGCAGTAATCCAGACGGGAGATGACAAGTGCCTGGATTAGGACCTGCGCCGCTTCCTGTGTGAGGCAGGGTCGTACTCTGCGGATGTTGTAGAGCATGAACCTACAGGAACGGGCCACCGCCTTGATGTTATTTGAGAACGACAGGGTGTTGTCCAGGATCACGCCAAGGTTCTTAGCGCTCTGGGAGGAGGACACAATGGAGTTGTCAACCGTGATGGCGAGATCATGGAACGGGCAGTCCTTCCCCGGGAGGAAGAGCAGCTCCGTCTTGCCGAGGTTCAGCTTGAGGTGGTGATCCGTCATCCACACTGATATGTCTGCCAGACATGCAGAGATGCGATTCGCCACCTGGTCATCAGAAGGGGGAAAGGAGAAGATTAATTGTGTGTCGTCTGCATAGCAATGATAGGAGAGACCATGTGAGGTTATGACAGAGCCAAGTGACTTGGTGTATAGCGAGAATAGGAGAGGGCCTAGAACAGAGCCCTGGGGGACACCAGTGGTGAGAGCACGTGGTGAGGAGACAGATTCTCGCCACGCCACCTGGTAGGAGCGACCTGTCAGGTAGGACGCAATCCAGGCGTGGGCCGCGCCGGAGATGCCCAACTCGGAGAGGGTGGAGAGGAGGATCTGATGGTTCACAGTATCGAAGGCAGCCGATAGGTCTAGAAGGATGAGAGCAGAGGAGAGAGAGTTAGCTTTAGCAGTGCGGAGCGCCTCCGTGATACAGAGAAGAGCAGTCTCAGTTGAATGACTAGTCTTGAAACCTGACTGATTTGGATCAAGAAGGTCATTCTGAGAGAGATAGCAGGAGAGCTGGCCAAGGACGGCACGTTCAAGAGTTTTGGAGAGAAAAGAAAGAAGGGATACTGGTCTGTAGTTGTTGACATCGTAGGGATCGAGTGTAGGTTTTTTCAGAAGGGGTGCAACTCTCGCTCTCTTGAAGACGGAAGGGACGTAGCCAGCGGTCAGGGATGAGTTGATGAGCGAGGTGAGGTAAGGGAGAAGGTCTCCGGAAATGGTCTGGAGAAGAGAGGAGGGGATAGGGTCAAGCGGGCAGGTTGTTGGGCGGCCGGCCGTCACAAGACGCGAGATTTCATCTGGAGAGAGAGGGGAGAAAGAGGTCAGAGCACAGGGTAGGGCAGTGTGAGCAGAACCAGCGGTGTCGTTTGACTTAGCAAACGAGGATCGGATGTCGTCGACCTTCTTTTCAAAATGGTTGACGAAGTCATCTGCAGAGAGGGAGGAGGGGGGGGGGAGGGGGAGGAGGATTCAGGAGGGAGGAGAAGGTGGCAAAGAGCTTCCTAGGGTTAGAGGCAGATGCTTGGAATTTAGAGTGGTAGAAAGTGGCTTTAGCAGCAGAGACAGAAGAGGAAAATGTAGAGAGGAGGGAGTGAAAGGATGCCAGGTCCGCAGGGAGGCGAGTTTTCCTCCATTTCCGCTCGGCTGCCCGGAGCCCTGTTCTGTGAACTCGCAATGAGTCGTCGAGCCACGGAGCAGGAGGGGAGGACCGAGCCGGCCTGGAGGATAGGGGACATAGAGAGTCAAAGGATGCAGAAAGGGAGGAGAGGAGGGTTGAGGAGGCAGAGTCAGGAGATAGGTTAGAGAAGGTTTGAGCAGAGGGAAGAGATGATAGGATGGAAGAGGAGAGAGTAGCGGGGGAGAGAGAGCGAAGGTTGGGACGGCGCGATACCATCCGAGTAGGGGCAGTGTGGGAAGTGTTGGATGAGAGCGAGAGGGAAAAGGATACAAGGTAGTGGTCGGAGACTTGGAGGGGAGTTGCAATGAGGTTAGTGGAAGAACAGCATCTAGTAAAGATGAGGTCAAGCGTATTGCCTGCCTTGTGAGTAGGGGGGGAAGGTGAGAGGGTGAGGTCAAAAGAGGAGAGGAGTGGAAAGAAGGAGGCAGAGAGGAATGAGTCAAAGGTAGACGTGGGGAGGTTAAAGTCACCCAGAACTGTGAGAGGTGAGCCGTCCTCAGGAAAGGAGCTTATCAAGGCATCAAGCTCATTGATGAACTCTCCGAGGGAACCTGGAGGGCGATAAATGATAAGGATGTTAAGCTTGAAAGGGCTGGTAACTGTGACAGCATGGAATTCAAAGGAGGCGATAGACAGATGGGTAAGGGGAGAAAGAGAGAATGACCACTTGGGAGAGATGAGGATCCCGGTGCCACCACCCCGCTGACCAGAAGCTCTCGGGGTGTGCGAGAACACGTGGGCAGACGAGGAGAGAGCAGTAGGAGTGGCAGTGTTATCTGTGGTGATCCATGTTTCCGTCAGTGCCAAGAAGTCGAGGGACTGGAGGGAAGCATAGGCTGAGATGAACTCTGCCTTGTTGGCCGCAGATCGGCAGTTCCAGAGGCTGCAGGAGACCTGGAACTCCACGTGGGTCGTGCGCGCTGGGACCACCAGGTTAGGGTGGCCGCGGCCACGCGGTGTGAAGCGTTTGTATGGTCTGTGCAGAGAGGAGAGAACAGGGATAGACAGACACATAGTTGACAGGCTACAGAAGAGGCTACGCTAATGCAAAGGAGATTGGAATGACAAGTGGACTACACGTCTCGAATGTTCAGAAAGTTAAGCTTACGTTGCAAAAATCTTATTGACTAAAGTGATTAAAATGATACAGTACTGCTGAAGTAGGCTAGCTAGCAGTGGCTGCGTTGTTGACTTTGTTTGAAAGTGTAGCTGGCTAGGTAACCTCGATAGCTAGCTAGGTAACCTCGGTAACTGGCTAGATAATTAGTCTAAACTACACAATTGTCTTAGATACAAGGACAGCAAAGACAACTATGTAGCTAGCTAACACTACACTAATCAAATCGTTCCGTTGTAATGTAATAGTTTCTACAGTGCTGCTATTCGGTAGAAGTTGGCTAGCTAGCAGTGTTGACTAGGTAGGAGAACGGCAGCGCGGCGGACGAAAAAATACTGTTAACAGTATAATGACTGTTAGACTGTTGGTGTTGTCTTGTTAACAGTATAATGACTGTTGGTGTTGTCTTGTTAACAGTATAATGACTGTTAGACTGTTGGTGTTGTCTTGTTAACAGTATAATGACTGTTGGTGTTGTCTTGTTAACAGTATAATGACTGTTAGACTGGTGGTGTTGTCTTGTTAACAGTATAATGACTGTTAGACTGGTGTTGTTGTCTTGTTAACAGTATAATGACTGTTGGTGTTGTCTTGTTAACAGTATAATGACTGTTAGACTGGTGGTGTTGTCTTGTTAACAGTATAATGACTGTTAGACTGGTGTTGTTGTCTTGTTAACAGTATAATGACTGTTGGTGTTGTCTTGTTAACAGTATAATGACTGTTAGACTGGTGTTGTTGTCTTGTTAACAGTATAATGACTGTTAGACTGGTGGTGTTGTCTTGTTAACAGTATAATGACTGTTGGTGTTGTCTTGTTAACGGTATAATGACTGTTGGTGTTGTCTTGTTAACAGTATAATGACTGTTAGACTGGTGGTGTTGTCTTGTTAACAGTATAATGACTGTTGGTGTTGTCTTGTTAACAGTATAATGACTGTTAGACTGGTGGTGTTGTCTTGTTAACAGTATAATGACTGTTAGACTGGTGGTGTTGTCTTGTTAACAGTATAATGACTGTTGGTGTTGTCTTGTTAACAGTATAATGACTGTTAGACTGGTGGTGTTGTCTTGTTTACAGTATAATGACTGTTAGACTGGTGGTGTTGTCTTGTTAACAGTATAATGACTGGTGGTGTTGTCTTGTTAACAGTATAATGACTGTTGGTGTTGTCTTGTTAACAGTTTAATGACTGTTGGTGTTGTCTTGTTAACAGTATAATGACTGTTGGTGTTGTCTTGTTAACAGTATAATGACTGTTGGTGTTGTCTTGTTAACAGTATAATGACTGTTGGTGTTGTCTTGTTAACAGTATAATGACTGGTGGTGTTGTCTTGTTAACAGTATAATGACTGTTGGTGTTGTCTTGTTAACAGTATAATGACTGTTGGTGTTGTCTTGTTAACAGTATAATGACTGTTGGTGTTGTCTTGTTAACAGTATAATGACTGGTGGTGTTGTCTTGTTAACAGTATAATGACTGTTGATGTTGTCTTGTTAACGTTATAATGACTGGTGGTGTTGTCTTGTTAACAGTATAATGACTGTTGGTGTTGTCTTGTTAACAGTATAATGACTGTTGGTGATGTCTTGTTAACAGTATAATGACTGGTGGTGTTGTCTTGTTAACAGTATAATGACTGTTGGTGTTGTCTTGTTAACAGTATAATGACTGTTAGACTGGTGGTGTTGTCTTGTTAACAGTATAATGACTGTTGGTGTTGTCTTGTTAGCAGTATAATGACTGTTAGACTGTTGGTGTTGTCTTGTTAACAGTATAATGACTGTTGGTGTTGTCTTGTTAACAGTATAATGACTGTTAGACTGTTGGTGTTGTCTTGTTAACAGTATAATGACTGGTGGTGTTGTCTTGTTAACAGTATAATGACTGTTGGTGTTGTCTTGTTAACAGTATAATGACTGTTGGTGTTGTCTTGTTAACAGTATAATGACTGTTGGTGTTGTCTTGTTAACAGTATAATGACTGTTAGACTGTTGGTGTTGTCTTGTTAACGGTATAATGACTGTTGGTGTTGTCTTGTTAACAGTATAATGACTGTTAGACTGTTGGTGTTGTCTTGTTAACAGTATAATGACTGGTGGTGTTGTCTTGTTAACAGTATAATGACTGTTAGACTGGTGGTGTTATCTTGTTAACAGTATAATGACTGGTGGTGTTGTCTTGTTAACAGTATAATGACTGTTAGACTGTTGGTGATGTCTTGTTAACAGTATAATGACTGTTAGACTGTTGGTGTTGTCTTGTTAACAGTATAATGACTGTTGGTGTTGTCTTGTTAACAGTATAATGACTGTTGGTGTTGTCTTGTTAACAGTATAATGACTGTTGGTGTTGTCTTGTTAACAGTATAATGACTGTTGGTGTCGTCTTGTTAACAGTATAATGACTGTTGGTGTTGTCTTGTTAACAGTATAATGACTGTTAGACTGTTGGTGTTGTCTTGTTAACAGTATAATGACTGGTGGTGTTGTCTTGTTAACAGTATAATGACTGTTGGTGTTGTCTTGTTAACAGTATAATGACTGTTGGTGTTGTCTTGTTAACAGTATAATGTCTGGTGGTGTTGTCTTGTTAACAGTATAATGACTGTTAGACTGTTGGTGTTGTCTTGTTAACAGTATAATGACTGTTGGTGTTGTCTTGTTAACAGTATAATGACTGTTGGTGTTGTCTTGTTAACAGTATAATGACTGTTGGTGTTGTCTTGTTAACAGTATAATGACTGTTGGTGTTGTCTTGTTAACAGTATAATGACTGGTGGTGTTGTCTTGTTAACAGTATAATGACTGTTGGTGTTGTCTTGTTAACAGTATAATGACTGTTAGACTGTTGGTGTTGTCTTGTTAACAGTATAATGACTGTTGGTGTTGTCTTGTTAACAGTATAATGACTGTTAGACTGTTGGTGTTGTCTTGTTAACAGTATAATGTCTGGTGGTGTTGTCTTGTTAACAGTATAATGACTGTTAAACTGTTGGTGTTGTCTTGTTAACAGTATAATGACTGTTGGTGTTGTCTTGTTAACAGTATAATGACTGTTGGTGTTGTCTTGTTAACAGTATAATGACTGTTGGTGTTGTCTTGTTAACAGTATAATGACTGTTGGTGTTGTCTTGTTAACAGTATAATGACTGTTGGTGTTGTCTTGTTAACAGTATAATGACTGTTGGTGTTGTCTTGTTAACAGTATAATGACTGTTAGACTGTTGGTGTTGTCTTGTTAACAGTATAATGACTGTTGGTGTTGTCTTGTTAACAGTATAATGACTGTTGGTGTTGTCTTGTTAACAGTATAATGACTGTTGGTGTTGTCTTGTTAACAGTATAATGACTGGTGGTGTTGTCTTGTTAACAGTATAATGACTGGTGGTGTTGTCTTGTTAACAGTATAATGACTGTTAAACTGGTGGTGTTGTCTTGTTAACAGTATAATGACTGTTGGTGTTGTCTTGTTAACAGTATAATGACTGTTAGACTGTTGGTGTTGTCTTGTTAACAGTATAATGACTGTTGGTGTTGTCTTGTTAACAGTATAATGACTGTTGGTGTTGTCTTGTTAACAGTATAATGACTGGTGGTGTTGTCTTGTTAACAGTATAATGACTGTTGGTGATGTCTTGTTAACAGTATAATGACTGTTAGACTGTTGGTGTTGTCTTGTTATCAGTATAATGACTGTTGGTGTTGTCTTGTTAACAGTATAATGACTGTTGGTGTTGTCTTGTTAACAGTATAATGACTGGTGGTGTTGTCTTGTTAACAGTATAATGACTGTTGGTGTTGTCTTGTTAACAGTATAATGACTGTTGGTGTTGTCTTGTTAACAGTATAATGACTGTTGGTGTTGTCTTGTTAACAGTATAATGACTGTTGGTGTTGTCTTGTTAACAGTATAATGACTGTTGGTGTTGTCTTGTTAACAGTATAATGACTGTTAGACTGTTGGTGTTGTCTTGTTAACAGTATAATGACTGGTGGTGTTGTCTTGTTAACAGTATAATGACTGTTAGACTGGTGGTGTTGTCTTGTTAACAGTATAATGACTGTTAGACTGGTGGTGTTGTCTTGTTAACAGTATAATGACTGTTAGACTGTTGGTGTTGTCTTGTTAACAGTATAATGACTGTTAGACTGTTGGTGTTGTCTTGTTAACAGTATAATGACTGTTGATGTTGTCTTGTTAACGTTATAATGACTGTTAGACTGTTGGTGTTGTCTTGTTAACAGTATAATGACTGGTGGTGTTGTCTTGTTAACAGTATAATGACTGTTGGTGTTGTCTTGTTAACAGTATAATGACTGTTGGTGTTGTCTTGTTAACAGTATAATGACTGTTAGACTGTTGGTGTTGTCTTGTTAACAGTATAATGACTGTTGGACTGTTGGTGTTGTCTTGTTAACAGTATAATGACTGTTAGACTGGTGGTGTTGTCTTGTTAACAGTATAATGACTGTTGGTGTTGTCTTGTTAACAGTATAATGACTGTTGGTGTTGTCTTGTTAACAGTATAATGACTGTTAGACTGTTGGTGTTGTCTTGTTAACAGTATAATGACTGTTGGTGTTGTCTTGTTAACAGTATAATGACTGTTGGTGTTGTCTTGTTAACAGTATAATGACTGTTGGTGTTGTCTTGTTAACAGTATAATGACTGTTGGTGTTGTCTTGTTAACAGTATAATGACTGTTGGTGTTGTCTTGTTAACAGTATAATGACTGTTGGTGTTGTCTTGTTAACAGTATAATGACTGTTGGTGTTGTCTTGTTAACAGTATAATGACTGTTGGTGTTGTCTTGTTAACAGTATAATGACTGTTGGTGTTGTCTTGTTAACAGTATAATGACTGTTAGACTGTTGGTGTTGTCTTGTTAACAGTATAATGACTGTTGGTGTTGTCTTGTTAACAGTATAATGACTGGTGGTGTTGTCTTGTTAACAGTATAATGACTGTTAGACTGTTGGTGTTGTCTTGTTAACAGTATAATGACTGGTGGTGTTGTCTTGTTAACAGTATAATGACTGTTAGACTGTTGGTGTTGTCTTGTTAACAGTATAATGACTGGTGGTGTTGTCTTGTTAACAGTATAATGACTGTTAGACTGTTGGTGTTGTCTTGTTAACAGTATAATGACTGTTGGTGTTGTCTTGTTAACAGTATAATGACTGTTAGTCTGTTGGTGTTGTCTTGTTAACAGTATAATGACTGGTGGTGTTGTCTTGTTAACAGTATAATGACTGTTGGTGTTGTCTTGGTAACAGTATAATGACTGTTGGTTTTGTCTTGGTAACAGTATAATGACTGTTAGACTGGTGGCTCCATCACTTGTTTATTAGTTTAATGCGGGCCAGAAAAAAAAGGTTTGCTTGCTGGCGTTAGTATCTTAGATGTCATCTCCTATCATCATGCCCTCTAGCAAGGCACTTAACCCCTACATCTGCTGCAGACTGAGCTGCATCGCGACAGATCTCACTTCTGAATAGAAAATAGATTTATGTTAGTTTTACATCCTTGGTTAGAATCTCTTCGTACTTTTGCTCATCTTATCGTCAAGGAGACGGGTAACTATTTTGTGAATGCAGGCAACACCATTTGCATACTGATAGGACTTCTGCATTCTCCTAGACTTAGAACTAATCGTGCTCGTCAACGACAGGGAAAACAGCAAGACTAAATATCGGAGACAAAATAAAATGGTCTGCTATTGATGGATTCCTCTCGATCCGTCCTTAATCTCTAAATAGCAACATTGTTCTTTGTGTCTTAGTCACACTCTCTTTTTATATAGAGGCTTGTTGAAGGGTTCAGTCCAAAATGGCACCCTAGTCCCTATATAGTGCACTAGGGCTCTGGTTAAATTGCAGTGCGCTGTATAGGGAATAGGGGGCCGTTTGGGACGCTGGCCCAGGATTTCTTTATGACAGTGCTGAAGTGTGAGTTGTGCCAGATAATGATAATTACAGTACATAACAGAAGGCTTACTGAGCCTCAGGCAGCTAGACACTTACCAACCCACATTCAACCTACATATAGACACAGAGGTATGTAACTACTGTACTTAGTGAACATATAGACACAGAGGTATGTAACTGTAGTACTTAGTGAACATATAGACACAGAGGTATGTAACTGTAGTACTTAGTGAACATATAGACACAGAGGTATGTAACTACTGTACTTAGTGATCATATAGACACAGAGGTATGTTACTACTGTACTTAGTGAACATATAGACACAGAGGTATGTTACTACTGTACTTAGTGAACATATAGACACAGAGGTATGTTACTACTGTACTTAGTGAACATACAGACACAGAGGTATGTTACTACTGTACTTAGTGAACATACAGACACAGAGGTATGTTACTACAGTACTTAGTGATCATATAGACACAGAGGTATGTTACTACTGTACTTAGTGAACATACAGACACAGAGGTATGTTACTACTGTACTTAGTGAACATACAGACACAGAGGTATGTTACTACTGTACTTAGTGATCATACAGACACAGAGGTATGTAACTACTGTACTTAGTGATCATATAGACACAGAGGTATGTTACTACTGTACTTAGTGAACATATAGACACAGAGGTATGTTACTACTGTACTTAGTGATCATACAGACACAGAGGTATGTTACTACTGTACTTAGTGATCATATAGACACAGAGGTATGTTACTACTGTACTTAGTGATCATACAGACACAGAGGTATGTTACTACTGTACTTAGTGAACATATAGACACAGAGGTATGTTACTACTGTACTTAGTGATCATACAGACACAGAGGTATGTTACTACTGTACTTAGTGAACATATAGACACAGAGGTATGTTACTACTGTACTTAGTGATCATATAGACACAGAGGTATGTTACTACTGTACTTAGTGAACATATAGACACAGAGGTATGTTACTACTGTACTTAGTGATCATACAGACACAGAGGTATGTTACTACTGTACTTAGTGATCATATAGACACAGAGGTATGTTACTACTGTACTTAGTGATCATATAGACACAGAGGTATGTTACTACTGTACTTAGTGAACATACAGACACAGAGGTATGTTACTACTGTACTTAGTGAACATACAGACACAGAGGTATGTAACTACTGTACTTAGTGATCATACAGACACAGAGGTATGTAACTACTGTACTTAGTGATCATATAGACACAGAGGTATGTTACTACTGTACTTAGTGATCATATAGACACAGAGGTATGTTACTACTGTACTTAGTGATCATACAGACACAGAGGTATGTTACTACTGTACTTAGTGATCATATAGACACAGAGGTATGTTACTACTGTACTTAGTGATCATATAGACACAGAGGTATGTTACTACTGTACTTAGTGAACATACAGACACAGAGGTATGTTACTACTGTACTTAGTGAACATATAGACACAGAGGTATGTTACTACTGTACTTAGTGATCATATAGACACAGAGGTATGTTACTACTGTACTTAGTGAACATACAGACACAGAGGTATGTTACTACTGTACTTAGTGATCATACAGACACAGAGGTATGTTACTACTGTACTTAGTGATCATACAGACACAGAGGTATGTTACTACTGTACTTAGTGAACATACAGACACAGAGGTATGTTACTACTGTACTTAGTGAACATACAGACACAGAGGTATGTTACTACTGTACTTAGTGAACATACAGACACAGAGGTATGTTACTACTGTACTTAGTGATCATATAGACACAGAGGTATGTTACTACTGTACTTAGTGATCATATAGACACAGAGGTATGTTACTACTGTACTTAGTGATCATATAGACACAGAGGTATGTTACTACTGTACTTAGTGATCATATAGACACAGAGGTATGTTACTACTGTACTTAGTGATCATATAGACACAGAGGTATGTTACTACTGTACTTAGTGATCATATAGACACAGAGGTATGTTACTACTGTACTTAGTGAACATACAGACACAGAGGTATGTTACTACTGTACTTAGTGTGTCACGTTCTGACCTTAGTTCCTTTTTTATGTCTTTATTTTAGTTTGGTCAGGGCGTGAGTTGGGGTGGGCATTCTATGTTGTTTTTCTATGTTTTGTTCTGTTGTTATATTTCTATGTGTTTGGCCTAGTATGGTTCCCAATCAGAGGCAGGTGTCAGTCATTGTCTCTGATTGGGAGCCATATTTAGGTAGCCTGTTTTCTATTGTGTTTTGTGGGTGGTTGTTTCCTGTGTTAGTGTTTGCACCATACGGGACTGTTCCGGTTGTTTGTTTGTATTTTTGTTATTTTGTTCGGTTGGTTTATTAAATTATATCATTGTGGACACTTACCACGCTGCGCTTTGGTCCTCCTCTTCTCATTCCAACGACGATCGTTACATAGTGAACATACAGACACAGAGGTATGCTACTACTGAACATAGTGAACATAGAAATAGGTATACATATGGCTACCAGTGATGTAGTAAAATAGGGAGGTTGGTATGATATGGCTACCAGTGATGTAGTAAAATAGGGAGGTTGATATGATATGGCTACCAGTGATGTAGTAAAATAGGGAGGTTGATATGATATGGCTACCAGTGATGTAGTAAAATAGGGAGGTTGATATGATATGGCTACCAGTGATGTAGTAAAATAGGGAGGTCGATATGATATGGCTACCAGTGAGGTAGTAAAATAGGGAGGTTGATATGATATGGCTACCAGTGATGTAGTAAAATAGGGAGGTTGATATGATATGGCTACCAGTGATGTAGTAAAATAGGGAGGTTGATATGATATGGCTACCAGTGATGTAGTAAAATAGGGAGGTTGATATGATATGGCTACCAGTGATGTAGTAAAATAGGGAGGTTGATATGATATGGCTACCAGTGATGTAGTAAAATAGGGAGGTTGATATGATATGGCTACCAGTGATGTAGTAAAATAGGGAGGTTGATATGACATGGCTACCAGTGATGTAGTAAAATAGGGAGGTTGATATGATATGGCTACCAGTGATGTAGTTAAATAGGGAGGTTGATATGATATGGCTACCAGTGATGTAGTAAAATAGGGAGGTTGATATGACATGGCTACCAGTGATGTAGTAAAATAGGGAGGTTGATATGATGTGGCTACCAGTGATGTAGTAAAATAGGGAGGTTGATATGATGTGGCTACCAGTGATGTAGTAAAATAGGGAGGTTCCTGGTCACAGAAGTAATGCTCCCTATATGTCCAGAAGGTTGATAATCACTCAGATAAAATAAAAAAAGACTTATTACCTTGTTGTTTAGTTAATGTCCTTGTTCCTGATAGACAATTTCTCTCTGTTTCACGTTACCTGTCTTCAGTAGTTAGAGAGTAATCTCTTTGTTTCACGTTACATGTCTACAGTAGTTAGGGAGTAATCACTCTGTTTGAAGCAACCTGACTTCAGTATTTAGGGAGTAATCACGCTTTAATACAGTCTCATTCTGTTGAATCCCATTTTTTTTGTTACGTGTGAGTTCTCTTATAGTTCTCCTATATTCAAATCAAATCAAAACAAATGTTGTCAGATGCTTCGTAAACATAGGATGTAGACTAACAGTGAAATGTTTACTTACGGGCCCTTCCCAACAAGTACAGAGAATAAATACACAATGAGTAGCGATAACTTGGTTATACACACAGGGTACTAGTACTGAGTCGATGTGCAGGCTAATTGAGGCTGCAGTGCACTTTCCCATTCTACAGTTACAAATAACAGCAACTCCATTCAGAATATTAGAGCGAGATCACACAATCGTGCAGAACAGCTGGTGCTCTCATGCATGGTTCAGTGTTGCTTATCGATGGCGCCGGAGAAGATGGCAGACCAGCTGTTCCGGAAGACTGTGTGATCACGCTCTCTGCAGCCAATGTGAGTAAGACCTTTAAACAGGTCAACAATCACAAGGCTGCAGGGCCAGAAGGATTACCAGGACATGTACTGCGAGCATGCAGTGTCTTCACTGACATTTTCAACCTCTCCCTGTCCATGTTTTAAGCAGACCACCATAGTCCCTGTGCCCAAGAACACGAAGATAACCTGCCTAAACAACTACTGACCCGTAGCACTCACGTCTGTAGCCATGAAGTGCTTTGAAAGGCTGGTCATGGCTCACATCAACACCATCATCCCAGAAACCCTAGACCCAGTCCAATTTGCATACCGCCACAACAGATCCACAGATGACACAATCTCCATTGCACTCCACACTGTCCTTTCCCACCTGGACAAAAGGAACACCTATGTGAGAATGCTATTCATTGACTACAGCTCAGCGTTAAACACCATAGTGCCCTCAAAGCTCATCAATAAGCTAAGGACCCTGGGACTAAACACCTCCCTCTGCAACTGGATCCTGGACTTCCTGACGGGCCGCCCCCAGGTGGTAAGGGTAGGTAACAACACACCCGCCACGCTGATCCTCAACACAGGGGCCCCTCAGGGGTGCGTGCTCAGTCCCCTCCTGTACTCCCTGTTCACTCATGACTGCACGGCCAGTCACAACTCCAACAACATCATTAAGTTTGCCGATGACACAACAGTGGTAGGCCTGATCACCGACAACAACGAGACAGCCTATAGTGAGGAGGTCAGAGACCTGGCCATGTTGTGCCAGGACAACAACCTCTTCCTCAACATGAACAAGACGAAGGAGATGATTGTAGACTACAGGAAAAAGAAGACAGAGCACGCCTCCATTCTCATCGACGGGGCTGAAAGGGAGCAGGTTGAGAGCTTCAAGTTCCTTGGTGTCCACATCACCAACACACTAACATGGTCCAAGCTCACCAAGACAGTCATGAAGAGGACATGACAAAACCTATTCGCCCTCAGGAGACTGAAAAGATTTGGCATGGGTCCTCAGGTCTTCAAAAGGCTCTACAGCTGCACCATCGAGAGCATCCTGTCTGGTAGCATCACTGCCTGGTATGGAACTGCTCAGCCTCCGACCGCAAGGCACTACAGAGGGTAGTGCAAATGGCCCAGTACATCACTGGGGCCAAACTTCTTGCCATCCAGGACCTCTATACCAGGCAGTGTCAGAGGAAGGCCCTAAAAATTGTTAAAGACTCCAGCCACACTAGTCATAGACTATTCTCTCTGCTACCGCATGGCAAGCGGTGCCCGGAGCGCCAAGTCTAGGTCCAAGAGGCTTCTAAACATCTTCTACCCCCCAAGCCATAAGAGTCCTGAACATCTAGTCAAATGGCTACCCAGACTATTTGCAGTGCCCCCCCCCTCACCCCCTCTTTACACTACTGCTACTCTCTGTTGTCATCTATGCATAGTCACTTTAATAACTCCAACTACATGTACATACTACCTCAAATAACCGGTGCCCCTGCACATTGACTCTGTATCAATACCCCCTGTATATAGTCTTGCTATTGTTATTTTACTGCTGCTCTTCAATTACTTGTTACTTTTATCTCTTATTCTTATCTGTAATTAAAAAAAAACTGCTTTGTTGGTTAGGGGCTCGTAAGTCAGCATTTCACTGTATGGTCTACACCTGTTGTATTCGGCGCGACTAATAACATTTGATTTGATTTGATTTTTCCTCGAGCATAGAAGGCATTTAGCTCATCTGGTAAGCTTGCATCACTTGGCAGCTCATGGCTGGATAGTCTGTGAAAGTTTGCAAGCCCTGACACATCCGACGAGGGTCAGAGGATTTGATCCGATGAGCGTAGTAATATTCGATTTTAGTCCTGTATTGATGCTTTGCCTGTTTGAATGTTCGTCTGTTGATGGTTCGTCAGAGGTCATAGTGAGAATTCTACTAAGCGTCCCGATTAGTGTCCCGCTCCTTGAAAGCGGAAGCGCTAGCCTATAGCTCAGTGCAGATGTTGCCTGTAATCCATGGCTTCTGGTTGGGATATGGGCGTACGGTCACTGTGGGGATGACATCGTCTATGCACTTAATAACAAAGCCGGTGACTGATGTGTTAAACTCTTTAATGTTATCGGATGAATCCTGGAACATATTCCAGTCTGTGCTAGCGAAACAGTCGTGTAGCTTAGCATCCGCTTCATCAGACCACTTCCGTACTGAGCACGTCACTGGTACTTCCTGTTTTTAAGTTTTTGCTTGCAACCATCACTGCAATTAAATTGTACTTAGAGGTATTAGTACCTTTAGTGCACATAGAAACAACAGCATTAATAACTGTATTTATAAATTAGAAAATGATTCCCCACTTAGCTCTACAGAACAGTACAGAACAATGGCTACCTCCAGACTGTCGCTGCAGGCAGCCATTGATTGACATCTATTGTGTTACAGTGTTATGAATCTTATTGCATCAGAAAAACCTTGGAAATAGATGACATTAAAGAAATCGATGTATCTACTGGCTTTACGGAAGTGAACAGGACATTTCCTTGGAGGACAGAGGAAGTAAAAAAAAAAAAGCTTCTTTGTTGATACAAAAACGACGTTTCGGCCCTTATCATTCATCAGGTTGTTTTTCTATTGGCTTTACAGTTAAAACGACGTTTCGGCCCTTAGCATTCACCAGGTTGTTTTTCTATTGGCTTTACAGTTAAAACGACATGTTTCAGCCCTTAGCATTCATCAGGTTGTTTTTCTATTGGCTTTACAGTTAAAACGACGTTTCGGCCCTTAGCATTCATCAGGTTGTCTTTCTATTGGCTTTACAGTTAAAACGACGTTTCGGCCCTTAGCATTCATCAGGTTGTCTTTCTATTGGCTTTACAGTTAAAACGACATGTTTCAGCCCTTAGCATTCATCAGGTTATTTTTCTATTGGCTTTACAGTTAAAACGACGTTTCGGCCCTTAGCATTCACCAGGTTGTCTTTCTATTGGCTTTACAGTTAAAACGACGTTTCGGCCCTTAGCATTCATCAGGTTGTCTTTCTATTGGCTTTACAGTTAAAATGACGTTTCGGCCCTTAGCATTCATCAGGTTATTTTTCTATTGGCTTTACAGTTAAAACTACGTTTCGGCCCTTAGCATTCATCAGGTTGTCTTTCTATTGGCTTTACAGTTAAAACGACGTTTCGGCCCTTAGCATTCATCAGGTTGTCTTTCTATTGGCTTTACAGTTAAAACGACATGTTTCAGCCCTTATCATTCATCAGGTTGTCTTTCTATTGGCTTTACAGTTAAAACGAAGTTTCGGCCCTTAGCATTCACCAGGTTGTCTTTCTATTGGCTTTACAGTTAAAACGACATGTTTCAGCCCTTAGCATTCATCAGGTTGTTTTTCTATTGGCTTTACAGTTAAAACGACGTTTCGGCCCTTAGCATTCATCAGGTTGTCTTTCTATTGGCTTTACAGTTAAAACGACGTTTCAGCCCTTATCATTCATCAGTGTAACGGCGTTCCTCCTCCTCTTCATCCGAAGAGGAGGAGCAGGGATTAAACCAAAATGCAGCGTCTTGATATGACATGATTTATTTAAGTAAAGACGAAAACACGAACTTCACTTGAAACTAAACAAAACAACAAACGGAGTAGACGAACCTGAACATAAGAACTTACATAACACGAAGAACTCACGAACAGGAAAATGACTACACAAAACGACGAACGAACGAAACAGTCCCGTATGGTGCAAACAAACACAGACACAGGAGACAACCACCCACAACACACAATGTGAAAACACCTACCTTAATATGACTCTCAATCAGAGGAAATGAAAACCACCTGCCTCTAATTGAGAGCCATATCAGGTCACCCTTAAACAAACATAGAAACACATAACATAGACTACCCACCCAAACTCACGCCCTGACCGTCAAACACATACAAAATAACAGAAAACCGGTCAGGAACGTGACAATCAGGTTGTCTTTCTATTGGCTTTACAGTTAAAACGACGTTTCGGCCCTTATCATTCATCAGGTTGTCTTTCTATTGGCTTTACAGTTAAAACGATGTTTCGGCCCTTAGCCTTCATCAGGTTGTTTTTCTATTGGCTTTACAGTTAAAACGACATGTTTCAGCCCTTAGCATTCATCAGGTTGTTTTTCTATTGGCTTTACAGTTAAAACGACATGTTTCAGCCCTTAGCATTCATCAGGTTGTCTTTCTATTGGCTTTACAGTTAAAACGACATGTTTCAGCCTATGGCCTTCACCAGGTTGTTTTTAAACTAAACAATGCTCAGATAAAAATAAACTTTTAATCGATCAAGCTGCTTAATTTCTTACATTTAATTTAAAAAAAACATTTTAATGGGTGCTGGCATTTTTATTTTATTTTAATTTTATTTTAACCGCAAAATATGAGAATTTATATGAATTATTTGATTGGGTTATTTTGACATACATATAAAATAGTTATTAAAAAACGAAAACATAATGTATAATATTTATGACATTTAATAACTAAATGTCAGTCTGGTGAATGAGATTTTGTTTCACAATTAATACAAAAATGATTGGCATCCCTGTCAATGAACCATTTCTTTGTGGTATTTGATTAGTACTTGGGGTTCTGGTATTTCTGGAAGATCCCCTTGTGGCAAAGTGTCAGCCTCCTGGCAGAGACAACCAGGTTTATATCTAAAATGTCTTGGTTCTGGGTAAAGTTCATGATGCCGTTGACCTTAACATGGGCCCCGGGAACAGTCGGAGCAAAATAGCCCCATAACATCAAGATTCCACCACTGTATTTCACCGTATTTTACCGTAGGTTTGAGGTACTTTTCTGCATATGCTTCTTTTTTTCGACGCCAAACCCGCCACTGGTGTGCACGGCCAAAGAGCTCTATGTTCATGTCATCTGATCATAGCACTGTGTCTGTGGTAACTGAGAGGAAGAGGGCTAGATCTATGCAAGTTTTCCAGGGCTCATAGAGAGAGAGAGACACAGACAGACAGACAGAGAGACAGACAGAGAGACAGACAGACAGAGAGACAGACAGACAGACAGACAGACAGAGAAAGTGTGAGTTAGGGCCATGCATGTTGCTCTCTCTGTGGCTTGTGTCTCAGTAAGTCAGTAATCAGACCGGTGGCTCTGTGACAGGTCGTTTCCCTGTGATGTGTAGTGTGTTCAGGTGTTTGAAAGCGCTGCTCGTGTTCAGACAATCAGTTGCAGCATCCCTCATAGTAATTCAGCTGCCCGGGTTGTAAACTAGACGACCATTGCGGCTCTGGCGGGATCAGACAGGCTCAGACATTCAGGTTCCTTACTCACACTGACATTATGGCTTTAGTGTGGTGGGATACGCACTTGAATGAAGATGGGTTAATGGTTGTCATTTCCCCGATGCCTGGCTGTGGATGTGTGGAAATGCATCGCGTCTCAGGTATAATGGGTTTTTTCATCCGTTATTTGGAGTGATGCATGTAGGTACATGACCTGCTTTGGTGGCTGTGAAATACACTGCAATACACCTGTCTGCTATACACCAGTCAATACCCCTGTCTGCTATACACCAGTCAATACACCTGTCTGCTATACACCAGTCAATACACCTGTCTGCTATACACCAGTCAATACACCTGTCTGCTATACACCAGTCAATACACCTGTCTGCTATACACCAGTCAATACACCTGTCTGCTATACACCAGTCAATACATCTGTCTGCTATACACCAGTCAATACACCTGTCTGCTATACACCAGTCAATACACCTTTCTGCTATACATCAGTCAATACACCTGTCTGCTATACACCAGTCAATACACCTGTCTGCTATACACCAGTCAATACACCTGTCTGCTATACACCAGTCAATACACCTGTCTGCTATACACCAGTCAATACACCAGTCTGCTATACACCAGTCAATACACCTGTCTGCTATACACCAGTCAATACACCTGTCTGCTATACACCAGTCAATACATCTGTCTACTATACACCAGTCAATACACCTGTCTGTTATACACCAGTCAATACACCTGTCTGCTATACACCAGTAAATACACCTGTCTGCTATACACCAGTCAATACACCTGTCTGCTATACACCAGTCAATACAGCTGTCTGCTATACACCAGTCAATACACCTGTCTGCTATACACCAGTCAATACACCTGTCTGCTATACACCAGTCAATACACATGTCTGCTATACACCAGTCAATACACCTGTCTGCTATACACCAGTCTGCAATACAGCTGTCTGCAATACACCAGTCAATACACCTGTCTGCTATACACCAGTCAATACACCTGTCTGCTATACACCAGTCAATACACCTGTCTGCTATACACCAGTCAATACACCTGTCTGCTATACACCAGTCAATACACCTGTCTGCTATACACCAGTCAATACACCTGTCTGCAATACACCAGTCAATACACCTGTCTGCTATACACCAGTCAATACACCTGTCTGCTATACACCAGTCAATACACCTGTCTGCTATACACCAGTCAATACACCTGTCTGCTATACACCAGTCAATACACCTGTCTGCTATACACCAGTCAATACACCTGTCTGCTATACACCAGTCAATACACCTGTCTGCTATACACCAGTCAATACGCCTGTCTGCTATACACCAGTCAATACACCTGTCTGCTATACACCAGTCATTACACCTGTCTGCTATACACCAGTCAATACACCTGTCTGCAATACACCAGTCAATACACCTGTCTTCAATACACCAGTCAAAACACCAGTCAAAACACCAGTCTTCAAAACACCAGTCAAAACACCAGTCAAAACACCAGTCAAAACACCAGTCAAAACACCAATTAAAACACCTGTCAATACATCAGTCAAAACACCAGTCAATACACCAGTCTTCAATACACCAGTCAAAACACCCGTCTTCAATGCACCAGTCAATACACCAGTCAAAACACCAGTTAAAACACCAGTCAATACACCACTCTGCAATACACCAGTCAAAACACCAGTCAATACACCTGTCAATACACCAGTCAAAACACCAGTCTTCACTACACCCGTCAAAACACCAGTCTTCACTACACCAGTCAAAACACCAGTCAATACACCAGTCAAAACATCAGTCAATACACCAGTCAAAACACCAGTCTTCACTACACCAGTCAATACACCAGTCAATACACCAGTCAATACACCAGTCAATACACCAGTCAAAACACCAGTCAATACACCAGTCAATACACCAGTCAAAACACCAGTCAAAACACCAGTCAATACACCAGTCAAAACACCAGTCAATACACCAGTCAAAACACCAGTCTTCACTACACCAGTCAATACACCAGTCAAAACACCAGTCAAAACACCAGTCAATACACCAGTCAATACACCAGTCAAAACACCAGTCAAAACACCAGTATTCCAAAAGTCATTTCAATACACATGCATTACACTACTTTAGGTCCTGAGCTGTTTGTCGTTCATTTCCCTTAATGAATGAGTCTGTTTGTTATCAGGTGTCCTTTAATAGATTTCCAATAGGGCAGGGTGGTGGGAGTCTGTGTGGGTCCATGACTTACTAATAACCATCTAGTTAAAGACCACAAGGTCTCTGGCTCCCTAGCTTGTTCTTGTCCATGCACACACAAACACACACACACACACACACACACACACACACACACACACACACACACACACACACACACACACACACACACACACACACACACACACACGCACACACACACGTGCACGCGCATACACACACACACACACACACACACACACACACACACACACACACACACACACACACACACACACACACACACACACACACACACACACACACACACACACACACACATTGATTTATCAGTCTCTTATATAATTTCTATTTGACATCTGGAGGTTCTACATTTCCATCCCATTCGACGTTAACTAGAGAAGGTTAGATAAACATTTACCCTAGACGTGTTTTGGGCTGAACTTCTCTGGGGTGGAATAAAAAAAAAAAAATGCACTCTGCTATTTCACTAGCTATTGTTGAGTCTCCCTGCAACCCCCAGCTAAGAAAAGTATGGCTTGTCAAAATGTTCCTCCTGAGACTTCACCGTAGGGGGGACACCCCCCCCCCCCCCCCCCCCTGAGACTTCACCGTAGGGGGGACCCCCCCCCCCCCCCCCCCCCTGAGACTTCACCGTAGGGGGGACCCCCCCCCCCCCCCCCCCCCCCTGAGACTTCACCGTAGGGGGGACCCCCCCCCCCCCCCCCCCCCGTCTCTGGTCTGGCTTAGTAAACATATTCCTAATAAGATAGGTCTGTCTCTAGTCTGGCTTAGTAAACATATTCCTAATATGATAGGTGTGTCTCTAGTCTGGCTTAGTAAACATATTCCTATATGATAGGTCTGTCTCTAGTCTGGTTTAGTAAACATATTCCTAATAAGATAGGTCTGTCTCTGGTCTGGCTTAGTAAACATATTCCTAATATGATAGGTCTGTCTCTGGTCTGGCTTAGTAAACATATTCCTAATAAGATAGGTCTGTCTCTGGTCTGGCTTAGTAAACATATTCCTAATAAGATAGGTCTGTCTCTAGTCTGGCTTGGTAAACATATTCCTAATAAGATCGGTCTGTCTCTGGTCTGGCTTAGTAAACATATTCCTAATAAGATAGGTCTCGTCTCTGGTCTGGCTTAGTAAACATATTCCTAATATGATAGGTCTGTCTCTAGTCTGGTTTAGTAAACATATTCCTAATAAGATAGGTCTGTCTCTGGTCTGGCTTAGTAAACATATTCCTAATAAGATCGGTCTGTCTCTGATCTGGTTTAGTAAACGGGGCCCTGGTCAAATGGCACCCTATTCCCTATGGGCCCTGGTCAAAAGTAGTGGACTATATAGGGAATAGGGTACCAGTCAGACAATAACGCCCACTACGTCTCACCGGCCAACCCTCTATCATTATCCTCCCTCCGAAAAAGGGCTCAATGTGAAAGTGATATTTCCAATTAGTCATAACATGCTGTTTACTCTTTAAACCAGATCCACAGGGTGGTTAGGATCCACTGGGGGACTAATTACCGACAGAGCAGAACAGACAGGTACAGAGGAGAGGGAGGGAGGGGGGAGGGAGTAAGTGAGAGAGGATGAGAGACAGACACTTTTCCTTAATCTACCCCATTATGGGTAGAGTACAGTCCCTCTACCTTCATTTACCCCATGATGGGTAGAGTACAGTCCCTCTACCTTCATTTACCCCATGATGGGTAGAGTACAGTCCCTCTACCTTCATTTACCCCATGATGGGTAGAGTACAGTCCCTCTACCTTCATTTACCCCATGATGGGTAGAGTACAGTCCCTCTGATACAGGGAATAGGGTGCCATTTGAGATACAGAAAAGACTGATGCCCAGCTCTGCGGAGGGCTGTCTGTCTGTCTGTCACTCCATGCTCAGACAGACACAAGCAGTAGCTCTGGTTTGGCAGTAACAGCCAGGGAACACCGTGGGAGGAAGAGGAGGAGGAGGTTGATGTAGCTAGCTAGCCCATGACAGGTAGAGACTCAGAGCAGTAGCTCTGGTTTGGCAGTAACAGCCAGGGAACACCGTGGGAGGAGGAGGAGGAGGAGGAGGAGGAGGAGGAGGAAGAGGAGGAGAAGGTTGATGTAGCTAGCTAGCCCATGACAGGTAGAGACTCAGAGCAGTAGCTCTAGTTTGGCAGTAACAGCCAGGGAACACCGTGGGAGGAGGAGAGAGGGAGAGGAGAGAGGAGGAGGAGGAGGAGGAAGAGGAGGAGAAGGTTGATGTAGCTAGCTAGCCATGACAGGTAGAGACTCAGAGCAGTCACCTGGTTTGCAGTAACAGCCAGGGAACACCGTGGGAGGAAGAGGAGGAGGAGGAGGAGGAGAGGAGGAGGGGAGGAGGAGGAGGAGGTTGATGTAGCTAGCTAGCCCATGACAGGTAGAGACTCAGAGCAGTCACTCTGGTTTGCAGTAACAGCCAGGGAACACCAGGGGGGAGGAGGATGAAGAGAGGAGGTTGATGTAGCTAGCTAGCCCATGACAGGTAGAGACTCAGAGCAGTAGCTCTGGTTTGGCAGTAACAGCCAGGGAACACCGTGGGAGGAAGAGGAGGAGGAGGTTGATGTAGCTAGCTAGCCCATGACAGGTAGAGACTCAGAGCAGTAGCTCTGGTTTGGCAGTAACAGCCAGGGAACACCGTGGGAGGAGGAGGAGGAGGAGGAGGAGGTTGATGTAGCTAGCTAGCCCATGACAGGTAGAGACTCAGAGCAGTAGCTCTGGTTTGGCAGTAACAGCCAGGGAACACCGTGGGGAGGAGAGGAGGAGGAGGAGGAGGAGGAGGTTGATGTAGCTAGCTAGCCCATGACAGGTAGAGACTCAGAGCAGTAGCTCTGGTTTGGCAGTAACAGCCAGGGAACACCGTGGGAGGAAGAGGAGGAGGAGGAGGAGGAGGAGGAGGTTGATGTAGCTAGCTAGCCCATGACAGGTAGAGACTCAGAGCAGTCACTCAAGTGTCACAAAAAGGCACCCTATTCCCTATTTAGTGCACTACGTTTGACCATACCCTATGGAGGAATAGGGAGCCATTTTAGGCATAGCCTCTGACTCCCAGTCCCAGACAGAGAAGTCTGACTGTCAACACCACACTAACTCAGACAAGCTGGGTGCAGATCATCTTCAG
>NW_024061511.1:40987-73487 GCF_016432855.1 Salvelinus namaycush
GTATGCAGCATGTATGCAGTACAGTGTGCAGTATGTAGGCAGTACAGTATGTATGCAGTTCATTATGCAGTATGTATGCATTACAGTAGGCAGTATATTTGCAGTTCAGTATGGAGTACAGTATGTGTGCAGCTCATTATGCAGTATGTATGCAGTACAGTATGCAGTATGTATGCAGTAAAGTATGCAGTACAGTATGCAGTATGTATGCAGTACAGTATGTATGCAGTTCAGTATACAGTATGTATGCAGTTCATTATGCAGTGTGTATGCAGTATGTATGCAGTACAGTATGTATGCAGTATGTATGCAGTATGTATGCAGTTCATTATGCAGTATGTATGCAGTTCATTATGCAGTATATATGCAGTACAGTATGTATGCAGTATGTATGCAGTATGTATGCAGTATGTATGCAGTTCATTATGCAGTATGTATGCAGTACAGTATGTATGCAGTATGTATGCAGTTCATTATGCAGTATGTATGCAGTATGTATGCAGTATGTATGCAGTTCATTATGCAGTATGTATGCAGTATGTATGCAGTATGTATGCAGTATGTATGCAGTATGTATGCAGTTCATTATGCAGTATGTATGCAGTATGTATGCAGTATGTATGTAGTATGTATGCAGTATGTATGCAGTTCATTATGCAGTATGTATGCAGTATGTATGCAGTATGTATGCAGTATGTATGCAGTATGTATGCAGTATGTATGCAGTTCATTATGCAGTATGTATGCAGTATGTATGCAGTATGTATGCAGTATGTATGCAGTTCATTATGCAGTATGTATGCAGTATGTATGCAGTATGTATGCAGTATGTATGCAGTTCATTATGCAGTATGTGAGCAGTCCACTCTGCTGTACTATTTATATTCCATTAGATCTATAGAAGGTCAAGTTCAACATCACTTCAGCCCGTCCTCAACAGTTAGATATATAGTTGTCAGATGCTTCATTGTAACAGCCAGGATCGTCCTACTTTATAGGTTTCCTTTAAATGAGGTTTATCTTCAGCCATTCGTTTTCACGGTGTCGTTTAGGAAGTGTTGCTGACCACACTTCACTGGCGTACGCCAAAGTCCAATCGAACCGTTTCAATCTAAGCAAGGTCGGAGAGTGAAAAAGTGCTGTGGAGTGTGGACAGGACTTAACCAAGAATTAGATTGGCACCCTGTTCTTCAATAGAGGGCCAGTGTGGACAGGACTTAACCAAGAATTAGATTGGCCTCCTGTTCTTCAATAGAGGGCCAGTGTGGACAGGACTAACCAAGAATTAGATTGTCACCCTGTTCTTCAATAGAGGGCCAGTGTGGACAGGACTAACCAAGAATTAGATTGGCCTCCTGTTCTTCAATAGAGGGCCAGTGTGGACAGGACTAACCAAGAATTAGATTGGCCTCCTGTTCTTCAATAGAGGGCCAGTGTGGACAGGACTAACCAAGAATTAGATTGTCACCCTGTTCTTCAATAGAGGGCCAGTGTGGACAGAACTAACCAAGAATTAGATTGTCACCCTGGTCTTCAATAGAGGGCCAGTGTGGACAGGACTAACCAATAATTAGATTGTCATCCTGTTCTTCAATAGAGGGCCAGTGTGGACAGGACTAACCAAGAATTAGATTGTCACCCTGTTCTTCAATAGAGGGCCAGTGTGGACAGAACTAACCAAGAATTAGATTGTCACCCTGTTCTTCAATAGAGGGCCAGTGTGGACAGGACTAACCAAGAATTAGATTGTCACCCTGTTCTTCAATAGAGGGCCAGTGTGGACAGAACTTAACCAAGAATTAGATTGTCACCCTGTTCTTCAATAGAGGGCCAGTGTGGACAGAACTTAACCAAGAATTAGATTGTCACCCTGTTCTTCAATAGAGGGCCAGTGTGGACAGGACTAACCAAGAATTAGATTGGCTACCTGTTCTTCAATAGAGGGCCAGTGTGGACAGAACTAACCAAGAATTAGATTGTCACCCTGTTCTTCAATAGAAGGCCAGTGTGGACAGAACTAACCAAGAATTAGATTGTCACCCTGTTCTTCAATAGAGGGCCAGTGTGGACAGAACTAACCAAGAATTAGATTGTCACCCTGTTCTTCAATAGAGGGCCAGTGTGGACAGGACTAACCAAGAATTAGATTGGCTACCTGTTCTTCAATAGAGGGCCAGTGTGGACAGGACTAACCAAGAATTAGATTGTCACCCTGTTCTTCAATAGAGGGCCAGTGTGGACAGAACTACCATGTACTACATACATACTGCATACTGTACTGCCTACATACTGCATACTGTACTGCCTACATGCTGCACACTGTACGGCATACTGTACTGCATACATGCTGCATACTGTACTGCATACATACTGCATACTGTACTGCCTACATGCTGCACACTGTACTGCATACATACTGCATACTGTACTGCATACTGTACTGCATACATACTGCATAATGAACTGCATACTGTACTGCATACATACTGCATACTGTACTGCATACTGTACTGCATACATACTGCATAATGAACTGCATACATACTGCATACTGAACTGCATACATACTGTACTGCATACATACTGCATACTGTACTGCATACTGTACTGCATACATACTGCATACTGTACTGCATACATACTGCATACTGTACTGCATACATACTGCATACATACTGTATACTGTACTGCATACATGCTGTATACTGTACTGCATACATGCTGCACACTGTACTGCATACATACTGCATACTGTACTGCATACTGTACTGCATACATACTGCATACTGTACTATATACATACTGTATACTGTACTGCATACATGCTGTATACTGTACTGCATACTGTACTGCATACATACTGTATACTGTACTGCATACATGCTGTATACTGTACTGCATACTGTACTGCATACATACTGCATACTGTACTGCATACATACTGTATAATGTACTGCATACATGCTGCATACATACTGCATACTGTACTGCATACATGCTGCACACTGTACTGCATACATACTGCATACTGTACTGCATACATACTGCATACTGTACTGCATACATACTGTATACTGTACTGCATACATGCTGTATACTGTACTGCATACATGCTGCACACTGTACTGCATACATACTGCATACTGTACTGCATACTGTACTGCATACATACTGCATACTGTACTGCATACATACTGTATACTGTACTGCATACATGCTGTATACTGTACTGCATACATACTGCATACTGTACTGCATACATACTGTATACTGTACTGCATACATGCTGTATACTGTACTGCATACATGCTGCATACTGTACTGCATACATACTGCATACTGTACTGCATACATACTGTATACTGTACTGCATACATACTGTATACTGTACTGCATATATACTGTATACTGTACTGCATACATACTGTACTGCATACATACTGCATACTGTACTGCATACTGTACTGCATACATACTGTATACTGTACTGCATACATACTGTATACTGTACTGCATACATACTGTACTGCATACATACTGT
This sequence comes from Salvelinus namaycush, assembly GCF_016432855.1. NCBI lineage: Eukaryota > Metazoa > Chordata > Actinopteri > Salmoniformes > Salmonidae > Salvelinus > Salvelinus namaycush. The sequence continues at coordinate 44,529 of NW_024061511.1, forward strand.
ATACTGTACTGCATACATGCTGTATACTGTACTGCATACATGCTGCACACTGTACTGCATACATGCTGTATACATACTGCATACTGTACTGCATACTGTACTGTACTGCATACATACTGTATACTGTACTGCATACATGCTGTATACTGTACTGCATACATGCTGCACACTGTACTGCATACATGCTGCATACATACTGTATACTGTACTGCATACATACTGTACTGCATACATACTGTATACTGTACTGCATACATGCTGTATACTGTACTGCATACATGCTGCACACTGTACTGCATACATGCTGCATACATACTGTATACTGTACTGCATACATACTGCATACTGTACTGCATACATACGGCATACTGTACTGCATACATGCTGCATACATACTGCATACTGTACTGCACACATACTGCATACATACTGTATACTGTACTGCATACATACGGCATACTGTACTGCATACTGTACTGCATACATACTGCATACTGTACTGCATACTGTACTGCATACATACTGCATACATACTGTATACTGTACTGCATACATACGGCATACTGTACTGCATACATACTGCATACTGTACTGCATACATGCTGCACACTGTACTGCATACATACTGCATACTGTACTGCATACATACTTGAAAACACATTTAGAAGAAGACGAATATAACATTACTCTATTAAATTTCCAACGGAAAAATGTGTGATGTTTTGCTTGACCTTGTAGTTTGGTTTCTGCATCCAGAGAAACACATTCTAACTAAGATGTCCCCTTTGTCTTTCCCTCTCAACAGGTTAACAGGATTTCAGATCCCACCTCCTGTCACCAGCACAGGATCCATATTTTCACTACGGCTTACCAGTGACTTTGCAGTAAGCGCTCATGGATTTAAGATGGTTTATGAAGGTGAGAGAGAAACAAATATTCCCTGTTGTTTTTTTGTAGAGCTGGTCATACATCACTTTGTATTCAGTCAAATGATACTCAGAGGTTGTTAAATTAGCGTCTTTAGTAACAACATTTGAATATGCATTTAATTAGAGACATTACATCTCCATGGAAAGTGTATATATACAACATCCTAAACATTTTCTCATTTCATCTTCCTGTCTGGCTCGTGCATTATGACAACATTTGGTCCCATTGACCCGAATCTCATCATTTCCCCTCTGTCCCAAACCATTTCTCTTTCCAGAGGTGCATATCATATCAGAGAGCAGATGGTGCAGGGAATTAGCTGAACTAATGGATGTGCTAACTCATCTCTGTCGAGAGCGGTGCAGAAGTCAACAGAAATGCAGGGGCTGTCTAAATATGAAGTATCCCTCTGTGGCAGTAGGTTATGTCTAGGCTCTCCTCTCCTCTCCTCTCCTCTCCTCTCCTCTCCTCTCCTCTCCTCTCCTCTCCTCTCCTCTTGCCTCTCTTCTCTTCTCCTCTCCTCTCCTCTCCTCCTCTCCACTCTTCTCCTCTCTTCTTTTCTTCTCCTCTCTTCTTTTCATCTCCTCTCCTCTCCTCTCTTCTTTTCTCCTCTCCTCTCTTCTTTTCTCCTCTCCTCTCTTCTTTTCACCTCTCTTCTTTTCACCTCTCTTCTTTTCTTTTCTCCTCTCCTCTTCTCTCCTCTCCTCTTCTCCTCTTCTCTCCTCTCCGCTTTATCCCCTCTCTACTCTATCCTCTGCCCCCTCTCATTCTTGTGATTTTAGCTCAGTGAGGCTCTTAATGACTCAGATATGATTTTAGCTCAGTGATGCTCCTAGTGACTCAGATATGATTTTAGCTCAGTGGTGGTCACAGAGGCCCTGGTCAAAAGTAGTGCACTATAGAGGGAATAGGGTGCCATTTGGGACACAGCCGAGGAGATGGAATCTCATTGTATTACCTGTCATTCATCCATCAATGGAGCAGAGAGAAAAGCAGGTTTGACTCTCAGTGTGTTTATACTGGTTAATGGGTCTCAAACACTCCTCTCCTCTTCTCTCCTCTCCTCTAGTTAATGTGTCTCAGGCAGTCCTTTGTCTCCTGTCCTGTCCTGTCCTGTCCTGTCCTGTCCTGTCCTCTCCTCTCCTCTCCTCTCCTCTCCTCTCCTCTCCTCTCCTCTCCTCTCCTCTCCTCTCCTCTCCTCTCCTCTCCTCTCCTCTAGTTAATAAAGTGTCTCAGGCAGTCCTTTGTCTCCTCTCCTCTCCTCTCCTCTCCTCTCCTCTCCTCTCCTCTCCTCTCCTCTCCTCTCCTCTCCTCTAGTTAATAATGTGTCTCAGGCAGTCCTTTGTCTCCTCTCCTCTCCTCTCCTCTCCTCTCCTCTCCTCTCCTCTCCTCTCCTCTCCTCTCCTCTCCTCTCCTCTCCTCTATTTAATGTGTCTCAGGCAGTCCTCTCCTCTCCTCTCCTCTCCTCTCCTCTCCTCTCCTCTCCTCTCCTCTCCTCTCCTCTCCTCTCCTGTCCTGTCCTGTCCTGTCCTGTCCTGTCCTCTATTTAATGTGTCTCAACCAGTCCTCTGGAAGATGCACAACCTCAACCCTGTTTTAGTAGGGAGTGTGAACCTCACACTGCCCTGAAAACAGTAGTTTTCTGAAGAGATTGCTTAGCTAGTTATATGTATGGACTGTATACGGTAGTTTTCTGAAGAGATTGGTTAGCTAGTTATATGTATGGACTGTATACCGTAGTTTTCTGATTGGTTAGCTAGTTATATGTATGGACTGTATACGGTAGTTTTCTGAAGAGATTGGTTAACTAGCTATACTTATAGACAGTAGCTTGGATGAGATGTGTGTCTATCTTGAAGTGTCCGTATGTTATTGGCACCACTGCAGAGCTATTATCTACTGTATCATCTACTGTATAACATGTATTTTCCTCAGAATAGGTTTCTGGATCACAGTTGATCCATAATGTATCTCTAATACTTTATGTTTTCGTTGTTGACGTCCCCGTGGATGTTGTCCTTCAAGAGTGAAAACTTTCTCTCTGCTGTGTTTACAAGTTGTCTAGTGTGTGTGTGTGTGTGTGTGTGTGATGAGGGTTGACTAAGCCTGCTGCTATGAAACCCCAGCAATGTAGTACAGGGCTCCTGTGGGAGAGTTATGTTGCTCAGCACACACACACACACACACACACACACACACACACACACACACACACACACACACACACACACACACACACACACACACACACACACACACACACACACACACACACACACACAGTGCCACTCCACACCCTCATCTTCTTCAAAGGGCTACACGGTCATTAGCTATACAGGGAAATAAATAGCTCTCCCCCTAGAGAGACCTCTGAGCCAACTACCTCATTTACTTGTTCACATAACTCATACGGTGTCGTCCCAGATGGCACCCTATTCCCTCTGTGTCTCTCTGTGCAGCAAAGAGCCCTGGTCAGAAGTAGTGTACTATAATAGGAGTAGTGTTCCATTTGGGTTGCAGCCCCTAGTGTTCCGTTTGGGTTGCAGCCCCTAGTGTTCCGTTTGGGTTGCAGCCCCTAGTGTTCCATTTGGGTTGCAGCCCCTAGTGTTCCATTAGGGTTGCAGCCCCTAGTGTTCCGTTTGGGTTGCAGCCCCTAGTGTTCCGTTTGGGTTGCAGCCCCTAGTATTCCGTTTGGGTTGCAGCCCCTAGTATTCCGTTTGGGTTGCAGCCCCTAGTATTCCGTTTGGGTTGCAGCCCCTAGTATTCCGTTTGGGTTGCAGCCCCTAGTGTTACGTTTGGGTTGCAGCCCCTAGTGTTCCGTTTGGGTTGCAGCCCCTAGTGTTCCGTTTGGGTTGCAGACCCTAGTGTTCCGTTTGGGTTGCAGCCCCTAGTGTTCCGTTTGGGTTGCAGCCCCTAGTGTTCCGTTTGGGTTGCAGCCCCTAGTGTTCCGTTTGGGTTGCAGCCCCTAGTGTTCCATTAGGGTTGCAGCCCCTAGTGTTCCGTTTGGGTTGCAGCCCCTAGTGTTCCGTTTTGTTTGCAGTCCCTAGTGTTCCGTTTGGGTTGCAGCCCCTAGTGTTCCGTTTGGGTTGCAGCCCCTAGTGTTCCGTTTGGGTTGCTGCCCCTAGTGTTCCGTTTGGGTTGCAGGCCCTAGTGTTCCGTTTGGGTTGCAGCCCCTAGTGTTCCGTTTGGGTTGCAGCCCCTAGTGTTCCGTTTGGGTTGCAGCCCCTAGTGTTCCGTTTGGGTTGCAGCCCCTAGTGTTACGTTTGGGTTGCAGGCCCAAGTGTTCCGTTTGGGTTGCAGCCCCTAATGTTCCGTTTGAGTTGCAGCCCCTAGTGTTCCATTTGGGTTGCAGACCCTAGTGTTCCGTTTGGGTTGCAGCCCCTAGTGTTCCGTTTGGGTTGCAGCCCCTAGTGTTCCGTTTCGGTTGCAGCCCCTAGTGTTCCGTTTGAGTTGCAGCCCCTAGTGTTCCGTTTGGGTTGCAGACCCTAGTGTTCCGTTTGGGTCGCAGCCCCTAGTGTTCCGTTTGGGTTGCAGCCCCTAGTGTTCCGTTTGGGTCGCAGCCCCTAGTGTTCCGTTTGGGTTGCAGCCCCTAGTGTTCCGTTTGGGTTGCAGCCCCTAGTGTTCCGTTTGGGTTGCAGACCCTAGTGTTCCGTTTGGGTTGCAGCCCCTAGTGTTCCGTTTGGGTTGCAGACCCTAGTGTTCCGTTTGGGTTGCAGCCCCTAGTGTTCCGTTTGGGTTGCAGCCCCTAGTATTCCGTTTGGGTTGCAGCCCCTAGTGTTCCGTTTGGGTTGCAGACCCTAGTGTTCCATTTGGGTTGCAGCCCCTAGTGTTCCGTTTGGGTTGCAGACCCTAGTGTTCCGTTTGGGTTGCAGCCCCTAGTGTTCCGTTTGGGTTGCAGCCCCTAGTGTTCCGTTTGGGTTGCAGCCCCTAGTGTTCCGTTTTGGTTGCAGGCCCTAGTGTTCCGTTTTGTTTGCAGCCCCTAGTGTTCCGTTTGGGTTGCAGCCCCTAGTGTTCCGTTTGGGTTGCAGCCCCTAGTGTTCCGTTTGGGTTGCAGCCCCTAGTGTTCCGTTTTGTTTGCAGTCCCTAGTGTTCCGTTTTGTTTGCAGTCCCTAGTGTTCCGTTTGGGTTGCAGCCCCTAGTGTTCCGTTTGGGTTGCAGCCCCTAGTGTTCCGTTTGGGTTGCAGCCCCTAGTGTTCCGTTTGGGTTGCAGCCCCTAGTGTTCCGTTTGGGTTGCAGGCCCTAGTATTCCGTTTGGGTTGCAGCCCCTAGTGTTCCGTTTGGGTTGCAGACCCTAGTGATCCGTTTGGGTTGCAGGCCCTAGTGTTCCATTAGGGTTGCAGCCCCTAGTGTTCCGTTTGGGTTGCAGCCCCTAGTGTTCCGTTTGGGTTGCAGCCCCTAGTGTTCCGTTTGGGTTGCAGCCCCTAGTGTTCCGTTTGGGTTGCAGCCCCTAGTGTTCCGTTTGGGTTGCAGCCCCTAGTGTTCCGTTTGGGTTGCAGCCCCTAGTGTTCCGTTTGGGTTGCAGCCCCTAGTGTTCCGTTTGGGTTGCAGCCCCTAGTGTTCCGTTTGGGTTGCAGCCCCTAGTGTTCCGTTTGGGTTGCAGACCCTAGTGATCCGTTTGGGTTGCAGACCCTAGTGATCCATTTGGGTTGCAGACCCTAGTGTTCCGTTTGGGTTGCAGCCCCTAGTGTTCCGTTTGGGTTGCAGCCCCTAGTGATCAGTTTGGGTTGCAGCCCCTAGTGTTCCGTTTGGGTTGCAGCCCCTAGTGTTCCGTTTGGGTTGCAGACCCTAGTGATCCGTTTGGGTTGCAGACCCTAGTGATCCATTTGGGTTGCAGACCCTAGTGATCCATTTGGGTTGCAGACCCTAGTGATCCGTTTGGGTTGCAGACCCTAGTGATCCATTTGGGTTGCAGACCCTAGTGTTCCGTTTGGGTTGCAGACCCTAGTGTTCTGTTTGGGTTGCAGCCCCTAGTGTTCCGTTTGGGTTGCAGACCCTAGTGTTCTGTTTGGGTTGCAGCCCCTAGTGTTCCGTTTGGGTTGCAGACCCTAGTGTTCCGTTTGGGTTGCAGACCCTAGTGTTCCGTTTGGGTTGCAGACCCTAGTGATCCGTTTGGGTTGCAGACCCTAGTGATCCGTTTGGGTTGCAGACCCTAGTGATCCATTTGGGTTGCAGACCCTAGTGTTCTGTTTGGGTTGCAGCCCCTAGTGTTCCGTTTGGGTTGCAGACCCTAGTGTTCCGTTTGGGTTGCAGACCCTAGTGTTCCGTTTGGGTTGCAGACCCTAGTGTTCCGTTTGGGTTGCAGACCCTAGTGTTCCGTTTGGGTTGCAGACCCTAGTGATCCGTTTGGGTTGCAGACCCTAGTGTTCCGTTTGGGTTGCAGCCCCTAGTGTTCCGTTTGGGTTGCAGACCCTAGTGATCCGTTTGGGTTGCAGACCCTAGTGATCCATTTGGGTTGCAGACCCTAGTGTTCCGTTTGGGTTGCAGACCCTAGTGTTCCGTTTGGGTTGCAGACCCTAGTGATCCGTTTGGGTTGCAGACCCTAGTGTTCCGTTTGGGTTGCAGCCCCTAGTGTTCCGTTTGGGTTGCAGACCCTAGTGATCCGTTTGGGTTGCAGACCCTAGTGATCCATTTGGGTTGCAGACCCTAGTGATCCATTTGGGTTGCAGACCCTAGTGTTCCGTTTGGGTTACAGACCCTAGTGTTCTGTTTGGGTTGAAGCCCCTAGTGTTCCGTTTGGGTTGCAGACCCTAGTGATCCGTTTGGGTTGCAGCCCCTAGTGTTCCGTTTGGGTTACAGACCCTAGTGTTCTGTTTGGGTTGAAGCCCCTAGTGATCAGTTTGGGTTGCAGCCCCTAGTGTTCCGTTTGGGTTGCAGCCCCTAGTGTTCCGTTTGGGTTGCAGACCCTAGTGATCCGTTTGGGTTGCAGACCCTAGTGATCCGTTTGGGTTGCAGACCCTAGTGATCCGTTTGGGTTGCAGACCCTAGTGATCCGTTTGGGTTGCAGACCCTAGTGATCCGTTTGGGTTGCAGACCCTAGTGATCCGTTTGGGTTGCAGACCCTAGTGATCCGTTTGGGTTGCAGACCCTAGTGATCCGTTTGGGTTGCAGACCCTAGTGTTCCGTTTGGGTTGCAGCCCCTAGTGTTCCGTTTGGGTTGCAGCCCCTAGTGTTCCGTTTGGGTTGCAGACCCTAGTGATCAGTTTGGGTTGCAGCCCCTAGTGATCCGTTTGGGTTGCAGCCCCTAGTGATCCGTTTGGGTTGCAGACCCTTGTACCACTGAGTTTACTGTGAGACAAGTCTACAGCTGCTCTGGCTCCTGTTGTACACTTGAAGAGTTTTGTTCCAAATCGTTATATACACCAATATCTCAACAAAAGAAAATCATCAGAAATTATTGCTTATGGGTACCTTCACATGGTGTGAGTGTGTAAAATACTGCTGTTCTCAGATTTTTTTTATTAATAGATTTTAGATGTGTATTGAAATGGATTTTGTGGCAAAACCCCCCCGCTATATATCCATTGTTGAGCTGAAATGAAATGTTCATATCCTGTATATTTGACTGTGATATGTGGTTGTCTGAGTCTCACCTAGTTATCATAAGATGAATGTACTTACTCAAAGTCGCTCTGGATAAGAGCATCTGCTATATGAGTAAAGTTTAAGTATTTTACATACAGGTCTCATATTACTGTATTGATTCAGTATTTTACATACAGGACTCGTATTACTGTATTGATTCAGTATTTTACATACAGGACTCATATTACTATATTGATTCAGTATTTTATATACAGGTCTCATATTACTGTATTGATTCAGTATTTTATATACAGGACTCACATTACTGTATTGATTCAGTATTTTACATACAGGTCTCATATTACTGTATTGATTCAGTATTTTACATACAGGTCACATATTACTGTATTGATTCAGTATTTTATATACAGGACTCATATTACTGTATTGATTCAGTATTTTAACATTTTTTAAATATTGATATCACAAATGTATAAATTTCACAGTTAAAAAAATACAAATTAGTTATTTGTTACATGTGACTGTGTAAAAACCTAGCAGTACTACTGATTTCTCTGAGAGTGAGGCGGATATATAGCGTTTCGCAAACAAAACATGATTATTTGTCTCTCTGAAATGAAACCATCAAGTGATAAGATTTTAAACAAATACACGTCTGTCTTTGAACAACCCCCATGCCACGATTCGCTAGTGAAAAATCAAAAAGTGGATATATAGCGTTTTTTTTAAATTAAACTCTTCAATTACAAACTGCAGGTAATTATTTATCCTGTTTTGTCGCTAAATGAAAGGAGAACATCTATTTAGTTTTACTCTGCAGTGTCGACCAGAAGCATTATGAGGTCACGTGCTGCTGGACTGAACATGGAATTGACCAGAAGCATTATGAGGTCACGTGCTGCTGGACTGAACATGGAATTGACCAGAAGCATTATGAGGTCACGTGCTGCTGGACTGAACATGGAATTGACCAGAAGCATTATGAGGTCACGTGCTGCTGGACTGAGCATGGAATTGACCAGAAGCATTATGAGGTCACGTGCTGCTGGACTGAGCATGGAATTGACCAGAAGCATTATGAGGTCACGTGCTGCTGGACTGAGCATGGAATTGACCAGAAGCATTATGAGGTCACGTGCTGCTGGACTGAGCATGGAATTGACCAGAAGCATTATGAGGTCACGTGCTGCTGGACTGAGCAGGGAATTGACCAGAAGCATTATGAGGTCACGTGCTGCTGGACAGCATGGAATTGACCAGAAGCATTATGAGGTCACGTGCTGCTGGACTGAGCAGGGAATTGACCAGAAGCATTATGAGGTCACGTGCTGCTGGACTGAGCATGGAATTGACCAGAAGCATTATGAGGTCACGTGCTGCTGGACTGAGCATGGAATTGACCAGAAGCATTATGATGTCACGTGCTGCTGGATTGAACATGGAATTGACCAGAAGCATTATGAGGTCACGTGCTGCTGGACTGAACATGGAATTGACCAGAAGCATTATGAGGTCACGTGCTGCTGGACTGAGCATGGAATTGACCAGAAGCATTATGAGGTCACGTGCTGCTGGACTGAACATGGAATTGACCAGAAGCATTATGAGGTCACGTGCTGCTGGACTGAGCATGGAATTGACCAGAAGCATTATGAGGTCACGTGCTGCTGGACTGAACATGGAATTGACCAGAAGCATTATGAGGTCACGTGCTGCTGGACTGAGCATGGAATTGACCAGAAGCATTATGAGGTCACGTGCTGCTGGACTGAGCATGGAATTGACCAGAAGCATTATGAGGTCACGTGCTGCTGGACTGAGCATGGAATTGACCAGAAGCATTATGAGGTCACGTGCTGCTGGACTGAGCATGGAATTGACCAGAAGCATTATGAGGTCACGTGCTGCTGGACTGAGCATGGAATTGACCAGAAGCATTATGAGGTCACGTGCTGCTGGACTGAGCATGGAATTGACCAGAAGCATTATGAGGTTACGTGCTGCTGGACTGAGCATGGAATTGACCAGAAGCATTATGAGGTTACGTGCTGCTGGACTGAGCATGGAATTGACCAGAAGCATTATGAGGTCACGTGCTGCTGGACTGAACATGGAATTGACCAGAAGCATTATGAGGTCACGTGCTGCTGGACTGAACATGGAATTGACCAGAAGCATTATGAGGTCACGTGCTGCTGGACTGAGCATGGAATTGACCAGAAGCATTATGAGGTCACGTGCTGCTGGACTGAGCATGGAATTGACCAGAAGCATTATGAGGTCACGTGCTGCTGGACTGAGCATGGAATTGACCAGAAGCATTATGAGGTCACGTGCTGCTGGACTGAGCAGGGAATTGTCCAGAAGCATTATGAGGTCACGTGCTGCTGGACTGAGCATGGAATTGACCAGAAGCATTATGAGGTCACGTGCTGCTGGACTGAGCATGGAATTGACCAGAAGCATTATGAGGTCACGTGCTGCTGGACTGAGCATGGAATTGACCAGAAGCATTATGAGGTCACGTGCTGCTGGACTGAGCATGGAATTGACCAGAAGCATTATGAGGTCACGTGCTGCTGGACTGAGCATGGAATTGACCAGAAGCATTATGAGGTCACGTGCTGCTGGACTGAGCATGGAATTGACCAGAAGCATTATGAGGTTACGTGCTGCTGGACTGAGCATGGAATTGACCAGAAGCATTATGAGGTTACGTGCTGCTGGACTGAGCATGGAATTGACCAGAAGCATTATGAGGTCACGTGCTGCTGGACTGAACATGGAATTGACCAGAAGCATTATGAGGTCATGTGCTGCTGGACTGAACATGGAATTGACCAGAAGCATTATGAGGTCACGTGCTGCTGGACTGAGCATGGAATTGACCAGAAGCATTATGAGGTCACGTGCTGCTGGACTGAGCATGGAATTGACCAGAAGCATTATGAGGTCACGTGCTGCTGGACTGAGCATGGAATTGACCAGAAGCATTATGAGGTCACGTGCTGCTGGACTGAGCAGGGAATTGTCCAGAAGCATTATGAGGTCACGTGCTGCTGGACTGAGCATGGAATTGACCAGAAGCATTATGAGGTCACGTGCTGCTGGACTGAGCATGGAATTGACCAGAAGCATTATGAGGTCACGTGCTGCTGGACTGAGCATGGAATTGACCAGAAGCATTATGAGGTTACGTGCTGCTGGACTGAGCATGGAATTGACCAGAAGCATTATGAGGTCACGTGCTGCTGGAATGAGCATGGAATTGACCAGAAGCATTATGAGGTCACGTGCTGCTGGACTGAGCATGGAATTGACCAGAAGCATTATGAGGTCACGTGCTGCAGGACTGAGCATGGAATTGACCAGAAGCATTATGAGGTCACGTGCTGCTGGATGGAATTGACCAGATTTTTCTGAATGGGTTATTGTCATGACCCGGTGCGAGAAACAGTCACTAATAATCGTCAGAACCCAGAAGATGAGGCAGACACAGCAGTACTAGAGATGGTGGTTTAATTAAAGAACAAAATCTTCAGGCAAAGAAACTAAATCCACAATGTCCAAAAATAAAGCCAAGAGGCACAAAGTGGAAATCCTCCAAAATACAAAAGAAACTCCACAAAGTGGTAAAAAACAGCAGGGAAAAACAAACCTCAAAAGACTACTCAAATAATACACAAGAACTAAACCAGAGAACCTCTGGAAAATCCAACAAGAGAAATATCTATATAAAACAAGGCTTGGGCTGGGGCTGGGTGCTAACTTACAAACACTGAGCAAGGAACTGAGGAACACACAGGGTTTAAATACTAACAAGGGAATGACCTACAGGTGCAAACAATAATTAGAGCAAGAAAAACAAAAGGTACAAAAAAGGTGCAATGGGGACATCTAGTGACCAAAACCCGAACAGTCTTGGCCAAAACCTGACAGTTATTTTTTGTTTCCTGTTTGTCATGAAACTTAGCCACACACCTAGAGTTATAATGAGTGTTAATATGCGTTTGTTTCAATCTTGGCGAACATTGCGACTGAAAGATTATTTTTCATATTTTCAGTTTAACATTTGAGCTAAACATTTTTCAGCTTAACTTTAGTCTGCCTTCTGACAGGCCATGTTTGGAATTGCTTCTTTTGGCAAATATAGGAATTTATCAGAAAGAAATGCATAAAATGTGTCTTTAACATATTGTCTATCCTTTCATTCTTAGACTCTGGTTGGACTTATAATGTATTTCAATACACCAAAGGTAATTGAGTCAGACCTGTTATAATGTTAGCAAAATGCCTCCATTGCTTTAAACCAGAGCCACGACCGACCAGTAAATCATGGCTCCTCTTCGATTTATTTGGGAATGGCCGGGCCAGGATTACAGAACTATTCCTTTACGAGCAATTCCTTTCGCTATTGTAGCTATGTACTGTAGCTAACTTTGGGAAGAAGGTTGAGAAGCTGTTGTGGGGTGACATATGCTTGATGCAACATTTCATCAGATTCTGATGCTAACATATTGTGCAGCAGATGGGGTTTAGACATGTGTTTTCTCACCTGCCTATTTCTTGCTAGTTGTTGGCCATGTCACGCTCTGACCTTAGAGAGCCTTTTTATGTCTCTATTTGGGTTTGGTCAGGGTGTGATTTGGGGTGGCCCATTCTATGTTTTTGTATTTCTATGTTTTGGCCCGGGTATGGTTCTCAATCAGGGACAGCTGTCTATCGTTGTCTCTGATTGGGAACCATACTTAGGTAGCCCTTTTCCCTCCTGTCAGTGTGGGAAGTTGACTTTTAGCGGGAAGTGTGGGAAGTGTGGGAAGTTGACTCTTAGCCCTGTAAGCTTCACGTTTGTTGTTTTTGTTGGCGTCATTTTAAATAAAGGGAAAATGTACACTGACCACGCTGCACCTTGGTCCTCGTCCAGCAACGACCGTGACAGGCCACCTGACATGGAGCATGTGCTTGTTATTACATATATTCTCTATCCTGTAGTGAACTGAATATGAAATGTTGGTTTCTCTTCTAATATGTAAAGAGCTATTTTCAAGTGGATTTGTAAACATTGTGATATGCTGTGAAATGGTTTGATGTGCACATTAACTGTTATACTGTATTGACCCATCCTGTTCATTCTCCAAACAAATCCACCTGATGAATATAGTTCCACCATTAATCCCTCTGTTGGTTATCATCTGATGAATATAGTTCCACCATTAATCCCTCTGTTGGTTATCATCTGATGATTATAGTTCCACCATTAATCCATCTGTTGGTTATCATCTGATGAATATAGTTCCACCATTAATCCCTCTGTTGGTTATCATCTGATGAATATAGTTCCACCATTAATCCCTCTGTTGGTTATCATCTGATGAATATAGTTCCACCATTAATCCATCTGTTGGTTATCATCTGATGAATATAGCTCCACCATTAATCCCTCTGTTGGTTATCATCTGATGAATATAGTTCCACCATTAATCCCTCTGTTGGTTATCATCTGATGAATATAGTTCCACCATTAATCCCTCTGTTGGTTATCATCTGATGAATATAGTTCCACCATTAATCCCTCTGTCCGTTATCATCTGATGAATATAGCTCCACCATTAATCCATCTGTTGGTTATCATCTGATGAATATAGTTCCACCATTAATCCCTCTGTTGGTTATCATCTGATGAATATAGTTCCACCATTAATCCCTCTGTCCGTTATCATCTGATGAATATAGCTCCACCATTAATCCATCTGTTGGTTATCATCTGATGAATATAGTTCCACCATTAATCCCTCTGTTGGTTATCATCTGATGAATATAGTTCCACCATTAATCCCTCTGTCCGTTATCATCAGATGAATATAGCTCCACCATTAATCCCTCTGTTGGTTATCATCTGATTAATATAGTTCCACCATTAATCCCTCTGTTGGTTATCATCTGATGAATATAGCTCCACCATTAATCCCTCTGTTGGTTATCATCTGATGAATATAGTTCCACCATTAATCCCTCTGTCCGTTATCATCTGATGAATATAGTTCCACCATTAATCTCTCTGTCCGTTATCATCTGATGAATATAGTTCCACCATTAATCCCTCTGTCCGTTATCATCTGATTAATATAGTTCCACCATTAATCCCTATGTTGGTTATCATCTGATGAATATAGCTCCACCATTAATCCCTCTGTTGGTTATCATCTGATGAATATAGTTCCACCATTAATCCCTCTGTTGGTTATCATCTGATGAATATAGCTCCACCATTAATCCCTCTGTTGGTTATCATCTGATGAATATAGTTCCACCATTAATCCCTCTGTTGGTTATCATCTGATGAATATAGCTCCACCATTAATCCCTCTGTTGGTTATCATCTGATGAATATAGTTCCACCATTAATCCCTCTGTTGGTTATCATCTGATGAATATAGCTCCACCATTAATCCCTCTGTTGGTTATCATCTGATGAATATAGCTCCACCATTAATCCCTCTGTTGGTTATCATCTGATGAATATAGCTCCACCATTAATCCCTCTGTCCGTTATCATCTGTTATCAGATCATACTCTTGGACGTGGCAGAAATCCAATCCAATAAAAACTCCTAGACGTAATCATAGACAATACACATGTAATCTCTCGTGGCAGACAGTCCAGATAGCTAGTGCACGCACAAGATTCGATTCTGTTTTTTGGAGATTTATTGATACGAGACAGAAATGTGTCTCCTGCTTTTTACCCAAAACCCCTCCGAGATAAACACACAGAAGGCTGGAGAGTCTGGAGACGACATGTGGTAAATACATTTACTGTATACAAATGAAGTGTGAAAACGGTGACTGGTTGCAGAGAACGAGCAATGGAAAGTATGACAGTTTCTGTTTCTGCCAGTAAACTTTATGATTAGGTTTTCAATGTGTTCTTCACAGACAGCAGTTTCTCTCTTAAGAGGAAATGTGGTTCTAGGGTCGTGGGCCAAAACGACACCATATTCCCTATGTAGTGCACTGCTTTTAACCAGATCCCTATTGACCCTGGTCAAAAGTAGTGCACTACATTGGGGAATAGGGGGCCGTTTGGGATGCAAGTCCCCTAGTCTGGTTCCAGAATAATTAGCTGAAAGCCAGATGGTACACAAGCACAACAATAATATTATCTGCACTCGACTGCAATATGTTTTCTATCAAACTGTTTGACAGAATAAATCCTTTTAATTTTAATCGCATAGCCGTTATGTTTGTCTGTTGTTGTTTTAACTGAAGTGTGTAATTATTATATTAATTCACAGTGATTGATATTCAACATTTTCTACTCTGTCCTCAGTAGCAGTACATAGACAATCAAAATATATATTTCTCCTTTATTTAACCAGGTAGGCTAGTTGAGAACAAGTTCTCATTTACAACTACGACCTGGTCAAGAATAAAGCAAAGCAGTGTGACACAAACAAACAACAACACAGAGTTACACATGGAGTAAACAAACGTACAGTCAATAACACAATAGGGGAAAAAAAGACTGTATATGTTGTGTGCAAATGGCGTTTCAACTGTTCTGCCTGCGGCTATGGATCCCTGACCAGTTCACCGGACGTGCTCCCTGATGTATGTAATTATTATAGTAATTCACAGTGCATTGACATTCAACATATTCTACTCTGTCTGCAGTAGCAGTACATAGACATTCATTTAAAAAAACAAATATAACAACACAAATCCAACTTTTGTCAGTGGTTTAAATTGAAACAAACATAGTTTTTTACATATTGGGCAGGTGTGCCAATGTGTCAGAAGATAACTCCAAACGTTGGATATGAATGTCGTTATTGAACCGGTGGTTACATTCACTGAGAGGTATATGGGGTTTAACAGTTTAACGTTGTATCACCAATATACACTGAGTGTACAAAACATTAAGAACACGTTCCTAATATTGAGAGAGCAAATACTAATAATATCAATAAATCAAATATATTTATAAAGCCCTTTTTTTTTTACTTTTTTAAAATATTTTTTTTTACATCAGCCGATGTCACAAAGTGCTGTACAGAAACCCAGCCCTAAAAACCCCAAACAGCAAGCAATGCAGGTGTAGAAGCACGGTGGCTAGGAAAAACTCTCTAGAAAGGCCAGAACCTAGGAAGAAACCTAGAGAGGAACCAGGCTCTGAGGGGTGGACAGTCCTCTTCTGTGCCAGTTGGAGATTATAACAGAACATGGCCATGATGTTCAAAAGATCATAGATTACCAGCAGGTTCAAATAATAATAATCACAGTGGTTGTCGAGGGTGCAACAAGTCAGCACCTCAGGAGTAAATGTCAGTTGGCTTTTTATAGCCGAGCGTTCAGAGTTAGAGACAGCAGGTGCGATAGAGATAGAGACTCGAAAACAGCAGTTCTGGGACAGGTAGCATGTCCGTGGACAGGTCACAGTTCCATAGCCGCAGGCAGAACAGTTGAAACTGGAGCAGCAGCACGGTCAGGTGGACTGGGGACAGCAAGGAGTCATCAGGCCAGATAGTCCTGAGGCATGGTCCCAGGTCCTCCGGGAGGGGAGGGAGAGAGAATTAGAGGGAGCTTAAATTCACACAGGACACCGGATAAGACAGGAAAAATACACCAGATTTAACAGACTGACCCTAGCCCCATGACTCATAAACTATTGCAGCATAGATACTGGAGGCTGAGACAGGAGGGGTCGGGAGACGCTGTGGCCCTGTCCGACCTGTGCCAAAACACAGCCCCCACACCACTAGAGGGATATCTTCAACCACCAACTTACCATCCTGAGACAAGGCCGAGTATAACCCACAAAGATCTCCCCCACGGCACGAACCCGAGGGGGCGCCAACCTGGACAGGAAGATCACATCAGTGACTCAACCCACTCAAGTGACGCACCCCTCCTAGGGAAGGCATGGAAGAGCACCAGTAAGCCAGTGACTCAGCCCCTGTAATAGGGTTAGAGGCAGAGAACCCAGTGGAGAGAGGGGAACCGGCCAGGCAGAGACAGCAAGGGCGGTTCGTCGCTCCAGTGCCTTTCCGTTCACCTTCGCACCCCTGGGCCAGACTACACTCAATCATAGGACCTACTGAAGAGATGAGTCTTCAATAAAGACTTAAAGGTCGAGACTGAGTCTGCGTTTCTCACATGGATAGGTAGACCATTTCATAAAGATGGAGCTCTATAGGAGAAAACCCTGCCTCCAGCTGTTTGCTTAGAAATTCCAGGGACAATAAGGAGGCCTGCGTCTTGTGACCGTAGCGTACGTGTAGGTATGTACGGCAGGACCAAATCGGAGAGATAGGAGCAAGCCCATGTAATGCATTGTAGGTTAGCAGTAAAACCTTGAAATCAGCCCTTGCCATAACAGGAAGCCAGTGTAGAGAGGCTAGCACTGGAGTAATATGATCAAAAATGTTGGTTCTAGTCAAGACTCTAGCAGCCGTGTTTAGCACTCACTGAAGTTTATTTAGTTCGCTATCCAGGTAGCCGGAAAGTAGAGCATTGCAGTAGTCTAATCTAGAAGGGACAAAAGCATGGACAAGCTTTTCTGCATCATTTTTGGACAAAAAGTTGAAGATTTTTGCAATGTTACAAAGATGGAAAAAAGCTGTCCTTGAAAAATTCTTGATATGTTCGTCAAAAAGAGAGATCAGGGTCCAGAGTAACACTGAGGCCCTTCACAGTTTTATTTGAGACGACTGTACAACCATCAAGATTAAATGTCTGATCCAACAAAAGAGCTCTTTGTTTCTTGGGACCTAGAACTAGAATCTCTGTTTTGTCCAAATTTAAAAGTAAAACAGTTGCCGCCATCCACTTCCTTATGTCTGAAACACAGGCTTCCAGCGAGGGCAATTTTGGGGCTTCACCATGTTTCATAGAAATCTACAGCTGTGTATCGTCCGCATTGCAGTGAAAGTTAACATTATGTTTCCGAATGACATCACCAAGAGGTAGAATATATGGTGAAAACAATAGTGGTCCTAAAACGGAACCTTGAGGAACACCGAAGAGCCTCGGTCTGCATGTCAATCTCTCCTGTCTCAAAGTGGAGGAGAGATCGACTTCATCACTACTTGTATTTGTGAGAGGTATTGACATGTTGAAAGCACCGAGCTGTCTGTTTAAACGACTACCACACAGCTCGGACACCCCATGCGTACCCCCACAAGACATGCCACCAGAGGTCTCTTCACAGTCCCCAAGTCCAGAACAGACTATGGGAGGCACACGGTACTACATAGAGCCATGAATACATGGAACTCTATTCCACATCAGGTAACTGATACAGCAGTAGAATCAGATAAAAAATAACAGATAAAAATACACCTTATGGAACAGCGGAGACTGTGAAGCAACACAAACATAGGCCAAGACACATGCATACACACACACACACGATAACAATCACACTATACACATATGTAAACATGGATTTTGTGTTGTAGGTATGTGGTAGTGGAGTAGGGGCCTGAGGGCACACACTTAATGTGTTGGGAAATCTGTTATGAATGTATTGTTGTATAATTGTATAACTGCCTTCATTTTGCTGGATCCCAGGAAGAGTAGCTGCTGCCTTGGCAAGAACTAATGGGGATCCATAATAAACACCAGAAAGAGTAGCTGCTGCCTTGGCAGGAACTAATGGGGATCCATAATAAACCCCAGAAAGAGTAGCTGCTGCCTTGGCAGGAACTAATGGGGATCCATAATAAACCCCAGGAAGAGTAGCTGCTGCCTTGGCAGGAACTAATGGTGATCCATAATAAACCCCAGGAAGAGTAGCTGCTGCCTTGGCAGGAACTAATGGGGATCCATAATAAACACCAGAAAGAGTAGCTGCTGCCTTGGCAGGAACTAATGGTGATCCATAATAAACCCCAGGAAGAGTAGCTGCTGCCTTGGCAGGAACTAATGGGGATCCATAATAAATCCCAGCAAGAGTAGCTGATGCCTTGGCAGGAACTAATGGGGATCCATAATAAACCCCAGGAAGAGTAGCTGCTGCCTTGGCAGGAACTAATGGGGATCCATAATAAACCCCAAGAAGAGTAGCTGATGCCTTGGCAGGAACTAATGGGGATCCATAATAAACCCCAGGAAGAGTAGCTGCTGCCTTGGCAGGAACTAATGGGGATCCATAATAAACCCCAAGAAGAGTAGCTGCTGCCTTGGCAGGAACTAATGAGGATCCATAATAAACCCCAGGAAGAGTAGCTGCTGCCTTGGCAGGAACTAATGGGGATCCATAATAAACCCCAGGAAGAGTAGCTGCTGCCTTGTCAGGAACTAATGGGGATCCATAATAAACCCCAAGAAGAGTAGCTGCTGCCTTGGCAGGAACTAATGGGGATCCATAACAAATACAAATACAAATACAAAATACAAATACAAATACATACAGTTGTGTCCAGTTGGCTGGATGTCCTTTGGGTGGTGGACCATTCTTCATACACACAGGAAACTATTGAGGGGGAAAAACCCAGCATCGTTTCAGTTCTTGCCACAAACCGGTGCGCATGTCATCTACTAACATACCCCGTTCAAAGGATATTCAACCTTTTGTCTTGCTCGTTCACCTTAAATCCTTCTTTAACCCGTCTCCTCCCCTTCACCTACACTGATTGAAGTGGATTTAGTGACATTCTCTCTGTCTGTGTTCCAGAGTTAAGGAGTAGTGTCTGTGGTAACATTCTGTCTGTGTTCCAGATTTAAGGAGTAGTGTCTGTGGTAACACTCTGTCTGTGTTCCAGAGTTAAGGAGTAGTGTCTGTGGTAACACTCTGTCTGTCTGTGTTCCAGAGTTAAGGAGTAGTGTCTGTGGTAACACTCTGTCTGTGTTCCAGAGTTAAGGAGTAGTGTCTGTGGTAACATTCTGTCTGTGTTCCAGATTTAAGGAGTAGTGTCTGTGGTAACACTCTGTCTGTCTGTGTTCCAGAGTTAAGGAGTAGTGTCTGTGGTAACACTCTGTCTGTCTGTGTTCCAGAGTTAAGGAGTAGTGTCTGTGGTAACACTCTGTCTGTCTGTGTTCCAGAGTTAAGGAGTAGTGTCTGTGGTAACACTCTGTCTGTCTGTGTTCCAGATTTAAGGAGTAGTGTCTGTGGTAACACTCTGTCTGTCTGTGTTCCAGAGTTAAGGAGTAGTGTCTGTGGTAACACTCTGTCTGTGTTCCAGAGTTAAGGAGTAGTGTCTGTGGTAACACTCTGTCTGTGTTCCAGAGTTAAGGAGTAGTGTCTGTGGTAACACTCTGTCTGTGTTCCAGAGTTAAGGAACAGTGTCTGTGGTAACACTCTGTCTGTGTTCCAGAGTTAAGGAGTAGTGTCTGTGGTAACACTCTGTCTGTGTTCCAGAGTTAAGGAGTAGTGTCTGTGGTAACACTCTGTCTGTGTTCCAGAGTTAAGGAGTAGTGTCTGTGGTAACACTCTCTCTGTGTCTGTGTTCCAGAGTTAAGGAGTAGTGTCTGTGGTAACATTCTGTCTGTGTTCCAGAGTTAAGGAACAGTGTCTGTGGTAACACTCTGTCTGTGTTCCAGAGTTAAGGAGTAGTGTCTGTGGTAACACTCTGTCTGTGTTCCAGAGTTAAGGAGTAGTGTCTGTGGTAACATTCTGTCTGTGTTCCAGAGTTAAGGAGTAGTGTCTGTGGTAACATTCTGTCTGTGTTCCAGAGTTAAGGAGTAGTGTCTGTGGTAACATTCTGTCTGTGTTCCAGAATTAAGTAATAGTGTCTGTGGTAACACTCTCTCTGTGTCTGTGTTGCAGAGTTAAGGAGCAGCGCCTGTGGGAACCCTGGTGTTCCACCTAAAGGCATCCTAAACGGCACACAGTTCAACATGGGGAACACGATCCGCTACAGGTGTGTGACGGGCTACGTGTTGGACGGTCGCTCACTCCTTACCTGTGTCCTCAACACAGGCAATATGGCCGTCTGGGATTTCCCCGTCCCCATCTGCAGAGGTGAGACTGGCTTTATTAACACGGGGTGTGTCCCCAATGGCATAGTGAAATACTTGTAACTACAGCCCTATATGCCCTGGTCTTAAGTAGTGCACTATAAAGGGGAATAAGGTGAAATTTGGGACCACAAAACATGATTCCTTCATATTGACACAGTGGGATTGGCCCATGGGCGTTTATTTCTTTCTTGATTGGCTCTTGAATCAAGTCCAGTCTAGTTTTCGATTTGTCTTGTTTGACGTTGTGAACTAGGATGAAATTCCAGCACACTATTGAATCTGGGTTGTTCCACAGAACATATAATGGTTCTCTAATACTGTCGCTGTTCTCTGGTCGCTGCTTTGCAATCTGATTTCCTGTTGATCTGTAAAGAGCCACTGGCTTTGAGCCTTGTGGTTCTGCATTGACTTTGGTTGGAATTCAATCATAGAAGAATGTAATGGTATTTTCTCTCAGGGTATTTACCTAGACTATATCTGAGGTGACTACCGCATCATGGCTGACACCAGCAGTGGTGTAAAGTACTTAAGTAAAAATACTTTAAAGTACTACTTAAGTAGTTTTTATGGGGTATTTTGTATTTTACTTTACTATTTATATTTTTTGGCAACTTTTACTTTTACTTCACTACATTCCTAAAGAAAATAAAGTACTTTTTACGCCATACATTTTTGTCTGACATCCAAAAGTACTTGGTCCAATTCACACAATTATCAAGAGAACATCCCTGGTCCATCCCTACTGCCTCTGATCTGGCAGACTCACTAAACACAAATGCTTAGTTTGTAAATGATGTCTGAGTGTTGGAGTGTTGCCCCTGGCTATTCGTCAATAAAAATAAAAATGAAAATGGTACCGTCTGGTTTGCTTAATATAAGGAATTTGAAATTATTTATACTTTTACATTTGATACTTAAGTATATTTGAGCAATTCCATTTACTTTTGATATTTAATAAGTATATTTAAAACCAAATACTTTTAGTCAAGTAGTATTTTACTGGGTGACTTTTACTTGAGTCATTTTCTATTAAGGTATCTTCACTTTTACTCAAGTATGACAATTTAGTACTTTTTCCACCACCGGACACGACTGAGTATTCTCTTCTCTTCTCCTCTCCTCTCCTCTCCTCCTCTTCTCTCTTCTCCTCTTCTCTCTTCTCCTCTTTTTCTAACTTTCCCACCACCGGACACCACTGAGTATGGCCTAGGTGCATCCCAATCGACACTCTATTCCCTATTTAGTGCACTACTTTTCACCAGGGCCCATAGGGTCGAAATTAGTGCCCTAATAATGGAATACGGTGCCCTTTTGGGACACGGATGCTACCCTATTGTCACGATCGTTATGAGACGAATGAGTGGACCAAGGCGCAGCGTGGAAAAAATACATCTTCTTTTAATGAAGGAAAAACAAACACTTACTAAACGAACAAAAACAAACGATCGTGAAGCTAAAACGAACTAAGTGCACACATGCAACATAGAACATAGACAATTACCCACAATCACCTAAAGCCTATGGCTGCCTTAAATATGGCTCCCAATCAGAGACAACAATAAACAGCTGTCTCTGATTGAGAACCAAACCAGGCAACCATAGACTTTCCTAAACCTCTACACTGAACACAACCCCATACACTCTACAAAACCCCCTAAACAATACACACACCCTAAACTAGACAAAACACACAAACATCCCCCATGTCACACCCTGACCTAACTAAACTAATAAAGAAAATCAATATAACAAAGGCCAGGGTGTGACACCTATGCACTTAAAGATGCAGGTTATACGGGAGGCTACAGGAACACATTGAAATAGTCATCATAGATACTGATTTATTTATGGGGAAATGACATTTGTCCACGTAGAAAGGTTCACCTATGTATCCCGCCAACGAATAGTTCAAGATCTGACTGGTATCTCGATCAGCCCACACAAGTATACAGTGGTAGCCTGCTACCATCCCGTTGATGTGATAGACAGCAGTTCACTGCAGGAGACATTACTACATTGATGTGATAGACAGCAGTTCACTGCAGGAGACATTACTACATTGATGTGATAGACAGCAGTTCACTGCAGGAGACATTACTACATTGATGTGATAGACAGCAGTTCACTGCAGGAGACATTACTACATTGATGTGATAGACAGCAGTTCACTGCAGGAGACATTACTACATTGATGTGATAGACAGCAGTTCACTGCAGGAGACATTACTACATTGATGTGATAGACAGCAGTTCACTGCAGGAGACATTACTACGTTGATGTGATAGACAGCAGTTCACTGCAGGAGACATTACTACATTGATGTGATAGACAGCAGTTCACTGCAGGAGACATTACTACATTGATGTGATAGACAGCAGTTCACTGCAGGAGACATTACTACGTTGATGTGATAGACAGCAGTTCACTGCAGGAGACATTACTACGTTGATGTGATAGACAGCAGTTCACTGCAGGAGACATTACTACATTGATGTGATAGACAGCAGTTCACTGCAGGAGACATTACTACATTGATGTGATAGACAGCAGTTCACTGCAGGAGACATTACTACATTGACCCTCCAAACTCATGACCTTATCAATCACTTATTCTGCACTATAACGCATTATAACAACATACTAGGTCCTAGGATATTTACTGAACAAATTCCCTTTCACTTTATTTCACCTAATAGTATTGCATCCATCTTTTTCTGGAGCCGGTGAGTAGCTGATGTTAGTTTCCACAGCGTTGGGTCAGTGTGATTGTAACGGCTCTCGTTGGTGGTAGAAAGAGTAGACCAAGGCACGGCGTGGAAAGTGTTCATGATTTTAATAAAATAAAAAAAACAGTCAAACAAAATAACAAAATAGAAAACGAAAACGCACAGTTCTGTCAGGCAACAGTAACTAAACGGAAAACAAGATCCCACAACCTAACGGTGGGGAAAAAGGGCTGCCTAAGTATGATCCCGAATCAGAGACAACGATAGACCGCGGCCTCTGATTGGGAACCACACTCGGCCAAAAACAAAGAAACAGAAAACATAGATTTTCCCACCCGAGTCACACCCCGACCTAACCAAACATAGAGAATAATAAGGATCTCTAAGGTGACAGCGTGACAGTGATGCTGTCTATCCAACCCTAGGATCCCAGTAGCTGCTGTCTAACCAACCCTAGGAGCCCAGTAGCTGCTGTCTATCCAACCCTAGGATCCCAGTAGCTGCTGTCTATCCAACCCTAGGAGCCCAGTAGCTGCTGTCTATCCAACCCTAGGAGCCCAGTAGCTGCTGTCTATCCAACCCTAGGAGCCCAGTAGCTGCTGTCTATCCAACCCTAGGAGCCCAGTAGCTGCTGTCTATCCAACCCTAGGAGCCCAATAGCTGCTGTCTATCCAACCCTAGGAGCCCAGTAGCTGCTGTCTATCCAACCCTAGGAGCCCAGTAGCTGCTGTCTATCCAACCCTAGGATCCCAGTAGCTGCTGTCTAACCAACCCTAGGAGCCCAGTAGCTGCTGTCTATCCAACCCTAGGAGCCCAGTAGCTGCTGTCTATCCAACCCTAGGAGCCCAATAGCTGCTGTCTATCCAACCCTAGGAGCCCAGTAGCTGCTGTCTATCCAACCCTAGGAGCCCAGTAGCTGCTGTCTAACCAACCCTAGGAGCCCAATAGCTGCTGTCTATCCAACCCTAGGAGCCCAGTAGCTGCTGTCTAACCAACCCTAGGAGCCCAGTAGCTGCTGTCTATCCAACCCTAGGAGCCCAGTAGCTGCTGTCTAACCAACCCTAGGAGCCCAGTAGCTGCTGTCTATCCAACCCTAGGATCCCAGTAGCTGCTGTCTATCCAACCCTAGGAGCCCAATAGCTGCTGTCTATCCAACCCTAGGATCCCAGTAGCTGCTGTCTAACCAACCCTAGGAGCCCAATAGCTGCTGTCTATCCAACCCTAGGAGCCCAGTAGCTGCTGTCTAACCAACCCTAGGAGCCCAGTAGCTGCTGTCTATCCAACCCTAGGAGCCCAGTAGCTGCTGTCTATCCAACCCTAGGATCCCAGTAGCTGCTGTCTAACCAACCCTAGGAGCCCAATAGCTGCTGTCTATCCAACGCTAGGAGCCAAGTAGCTGCTGTCTATCCAACCCTAGGATCCCAGTAGCTGCTGTCTAACCAACCCTAGGAGCCCAATAGCTGCTGTCTATCCAACCCTAGGAGCCCAGTAGCTGCTGTCTAACCAACCCTAGTAGCCCAGTAGCTGCTGTCTATCCAACCCTAGGAGCCCAGTAGCTGCTGTCTATCCAACCCTAGGATCCCAGTAGCTGCTGTCTAACCAACCCTAGGAGCCCAATAGCTGCTGTCTATCCAACCCTAGGAGCCCAGTAGCTGCTGTCTATCCAACCCTAGGATCCCAGTAGCTGCTGTCTAACCAACCCTAGGAGCCCAATAGCTGCTGTCTATCCAACCCTAGGAGCCCAGTAGCTGCTGTCTAACCAACCCTAGGAGCCCAGTAGCTGCTGTCTATCCAACCCTAGGAGCCCAGTAGCTGCTGTCTAACCAACCCTAGGAGCCCAGTAGCTGCTGTCTATCCAACCCTAGGAGCCCAGTAGCTGCTGTCTATCCAACCCTAGGAGCCCAGTAGCTGCTGTCTATCCAACCCTAGGAGCCCAGTAGCTGCTGTCTATCCAACCCTAGGAGCCCAATAGCTGCTGTCTATCCAACCCTAGGAGCCCAGTAGCTGCTGTCTATCCAACCCTAGGAGCCCAGTAGCTGCTGTCTATCCAACCCTAGGAGCCCAGTAGCTGCTGTCTATCCAACCCTAGGAGCCCAGTAGCTGCTGTCTATCCAACCCTAGGAGCCCAGTAGCTGCTGTCTATCCAACCCTAGGAGCCCAGTAGCTGCTGTCTATCCAACCCTAGGAGCCCAGTAGCTGCTGTCTATCCAACCCTAGGAGCCCAGTAGCTGCTGTCTATCCAACCCTAGGAGCCCAGTAGCTGCTGTCTATCCAACCCTAGGAGCCCAGTAGCTGCTGTTTATCCAACCCTAGGAGCCCAGTAGCTGCTGTCTATCCAACCCTAGGAGCCCAGTAGCTGCTGTCTAACCAACCCTAGGATCCCAGTAGCTGCTGTCTATCCAACCCTAGGAGCCCAGTAGCTGCTGTCTAACCAACCCTAGGAGCCCAGTAGCTGCTGTCTATCCAACCCTAGGAGCCCAGTAGCTGCTGTCTATCCAACCCTAGGAGCCCAGTAGCTGCTGTCTATCCAACCCTAGGAGCCAAGTAGCTGCTGTCTATCCAACCCTAGGAGCCCAGTAGCTGCTGTCTATCCAACCCTAGGAGCCCAATAGCTGCTGTCTAACCAAACCCTAGGAGCCCAGTAGCTGCTGTCTATCCAACCCTAGGATCCCAGTAGCTGCTGTCTATCCAACCCTAGGATCCCAGTAGCTGCTGTCTATCCAACCCTAGGAGCCCAGTAGCTGCTGTCTAACCAACCCTAGGAGCCCAGTAGCTGCTGTCTATCCAACCCTAGGAGCCCAGTAGCTGCTGTCTAACCAACCCTAGGAGCCCAATAGCTGCTGTCTATCCAACCCTAGGACCCCAGTAGCTGCTGTCTATCCAACCCTAGGAGCCCAGTAGCTGCTGTCTATCCAACCCTAGGAGCCCAGTAGCTGCTGTCTATCCAACCCTAGGAGCCCAGTAGATGCTGTCTATCCAACCCTAGGAGCCCAGTAGCTGCTGTCTATCCAACCCTAGGATCCCAGTAGCTGCTGTCTATCCAACCCTAGGAGCCCAATAGCTGCTGTCTAACCAAACCCTAGGAGCCCAGTAGCTGCTGTCTATCTAACCCTAGGAGCCCAGTAGCTGCTGTCTAACCAACCCTAGGAGCCCAATAGCTGCTGTCTATCCAACCCTAGGACCCCAGTAGCTGCTGTCTATCCAACCCTAGGAGCCCAGTAGCTGCTGTCTATCCAACCCTAGGAGCCCAGTAGCTGCTGTCTATCCAACCCTAGGAGCCCAGTAGATGCTGTCTATCCAACCCTAGGAGCCCAGTAGCTGCTGTCTATCCAACCCTAGGATCCCAGTAGCTGCTGTCTATCCAACCCTAGGAGCCCAATAGCTGCTGTCTAACCAAACCCTAGGAGCCCAGTAGCTGCTGTCTATCCAACCCTAGGAGCCCAGTAGCTGCTGTCTAACCAACCCTAGGAGCCCAGTAGCTGCTGTCTAACCAACCCTAGGAGCCCAGTAGCTGCTGTCTATCCAACCCTAGGAGCCCAGTAGCTGCTGTCTATCCAACCCTAGGAGCCCAGTAGCTGCTGTCTAACCAACCCAAGGAGCCCAGTAGCTGCTGTTAGTTTCCACAGCGTTAGTTCAGTGTGCTGCTGTCTAACCAACCCTAGGACCCCAGACTCAGATCACATATGTTGTCTCTCTATTAGAGGAAAGCCAAATCAAGCTCCTCTTTAATGATAATCTTTTGCCCAGGCGGAATTCAAAAGAAAACATAATCACCAAACCACTGTGCAATCTGACAGCACTGAGAGGAGGAGATGAGGAATCAAGAGGAGAGGAGAGGAGGAGAAAGTGAGGAGAGGAGAGGAGGAATCAAGAGGATAGGAGAGGAGGAGAAATAGAGGAGATGAGAAGAGATGAGAGGAGAAGATAGGAGGGAGGAAAAAATAGGAGAAGAGAGGAGAGGAGGAGAAGAGATGAGAGGAGAAGATAGGAGGAGGGAGGAAAAAATAGGAGAAGAGAGAAGAGGAGGAGAGGAGAAGAGAGGAGAGGAGAGGAGAGGTGAGGAGGAGAAGAGGAAAGAGAGGAGAGGAGGAGAAGAGAAGAGAGGAGAGAAGAAGAGAGGAGAGGAGGAGAGGAGAAGAGAGGAGAGGAGAGGAGAGGAGAGGAGAGGAAGAGAAGAGAAGAGAAGAGAAGAGAAGAGAGGAGAGAAGAGGAGAGGAGAGGAGAGGAGAGGAGAGGAGAGGAGAGGGTGAGAGGAGAGGAGAGGAGAGGAGGGAGAATCACTGCTGGCACTGGCAGGCTGTATTTTTCGGCGCTGGAGCCTGAAATACTTTTTAAATGGGAAATTGTTGCAACATATGCTGGCGAATTGACAACTTAGAAGTGTTAAAAAGCTGCAGATTGAGGGTTGATGGGTTGCCTGAGACATAGGCTTGGAGCCCAAATGACACCCTATTCAGTATATAGTGGCCCATAGGACTCTGGTCAAAAGTAGTGCACTATATAGTGAATAGGGTGCCATTTAGGGTGTACAGCACATAGAGCGTTATCTTCTCTCACTAGCCGCAGCACATTCCTTTCAGGTCAACACGGTGTGGACAGTGCTGCTTGGGACAATCATCTCCTCCTCCTCCTCTCCTCATTTCCTATTCCTCCTCATATCCTCTCATCTCCTCTCCTCTCCTCTCCTCTCCTCTCCTCTCCTCTCCTCTCCTCTCCTCTCCTCTCCTCTCCTCTCCTCTCCTCTCCTCTCCTCTCCTGTCCTCTCCTCTCCTCTCCTCTCCTCTCCTCTCCTCTCCTCTACTGTCCTCCTCTCCTCTCCTGTCCTCCTCTCCTCTCCTCCTGTCCTCCTCTCCTACTGTCCTACTGTCCTCTCCTCTCCTCTCCTCTCCTCTCCTCTCCTCTCCTCTCCTCTCCTCTCCTCTCCTCTCCTCTCCTCTCCTCTCCTCTCCTCTCCTCTCCTCTCCTCTCTCATCATAGAGTGGTGTTCTGTCTGTGGGTTCTCTGAATGGCCAGATATTTATTTGATCTTATTTCCTCTGAGAATCTGCCCATTCCTTCTTGATGTCTGACTGCTTCAAACACTACGCCTCCTCCATCTCCTTGTCCCTGTTTCCTCTCTTCCTCTACAGTGTCCCTTCACCCTTTCTCCTCCTCCTCTCCTCCATCACTTCACCCCTCTCCTCCCTTCTCCTCCTCTCTTCCCTTCTCCTCCTCTCCGCCATCCCTTCTCCTCCTCTCTTCCCTTCTCCTCCTCTCAAAAATTACGCAACATTTCTTGAAATCAGTTGTCTGAGCTGAAGCCAGAGACAATATACTCAGACTTTGGAATTAAATGTTTCCTATTCAGATATCATATGTTGCCTGACTACAACATTTGTCTTGATTTGTTAATAAATACATGCTGTATAATTAAAAAAACATTTACCTGCCTACAATACCCACTGTAGATTGTGTAGATCGCAAGTCCATTGTAAGTCAATAGGGTTAGCTATTACTACTGGGTACTAGTACTGCTAGTTAGCCACAGAGAATTGTTAGCTAGCTAGCTACCCACAAAGACTTGACATCTACCTTGTATAACATTAGTTTTAAAGTAATTTTTGTTAAACTATCTGAGTTAGCTACATTATTACGATTCACATAGAGCTAGCTGATAGTTATGGAGTAAAACGTTTGCTTTGTGTATATCACGTTTTGTCTTTCCTGCCATTGTCCTGGATGGAAGAAGGTTAAGTGAATGTGTAAGGCCATAGTAAGTCAATACGGTGTCGTGGAAATTGTTACACAGGGAAACTCG
>NW_024061511.1:78487-81205 GCF_016432855.1 Salvelinus namaycush
TTATAGATGTATGACTGTATAGTAGTGTTTCCCAGTCCTGGATTATAGATGTATGACTGTATAGTAGTGTTTCCCAGTCATGGATTATAGATGTATGACTGTATAGTAGTGTTTCCCAGTCCTGGCCCTGGATTATAGATGTATGACTGTATAGTAGTGTTTTCCAGTCCTGGATTATAGATGTATGACTGTATAGTAGTGTTTCCCAGTCCTGGATTATAGATGTATGACTGTATAGTAGTGTTTCCCAGTCCTGGATTATAGATGTATGACTGTATAGTAGTGTTTCCCAGTCCTGGATTATAGATGTATGACTGTATAGTAGTGTTTCCCAGTCCTGGATTATAGATGTATGACTGTATAGTAGTGTTTTCCAGTCCTGGATTATAGATGTATGACTGTATAGTAGTGTTTCCCAGTCCTGGTCCTGGATTATAGATGTATGACTGTATAGTTGTGTTTCCCAGTCCTGGATCTGGATTATAGATGTATGACTGTATTGTAGTGTTTCCCAGTCCTGGATTATAGATGTATGACTGTATAGTAGTGTTTCCCAGTCCTGGATTATAGATGTATGACTGTATAGTAGTGTTTCCCAGTCCTGGATTATAGATGTATGACTGTATAGTAGTGTTTCCCAGTCCTGGATTATAGATGTATGACTGTATAGTAGTGTTTCCCAGTCCTGGATTATAGATGTATGACTGTATAGTAGTGTTTCCAGTCCTGGATTATAGATGTATGACTGTATAGTAGTGTTTCCCAGTCCTGGTCCTGGACTATAGATGTATGACTGTATTGTAGTGTTTCCCAGTCCTGGATTATAGATGTATGACTGTATAGTTGTGTTTCCCAGTCCTGGATTATAGATGTATGACTGTATAGTAGTGTTTCCCAGTCCCAGTCCTGGATTATAGATGTATGACTATATTGTATTGTTTTCCAGTCCTAGTCCTGGATTATAGATGTATGACTGTATAGTAGTGTTTCCCAGTCCTGGATTATAGATGTATGACTGTATAGTAGTGTTTCCCAGTCCTGGTCCTGGATTATAGATGTATGACTGTATAGTAGTGTTTCCCAGTCCTGGATTATAGATGTATGACTGTATAGTAGTGTTTCCCAGTCCTGGATTATAGATGTATGACTGTATAGTAGTGTTTCCCAGTCCTGGTGTTTTAGTGTTAGGGCAACAACGACTATGTTCACCCCTTTGGGTCCCCAGGACCACGATCAAGATTCGCTACTATAGTATGACTAGAAAAAAAAACTCTTAAAAGCCAGATATATCCCTCACATACACTATCTATGCAGAAACAGTCCTGGATTATCTATATTATCTATATCTATGCAGAAATAGGACTTTCAGTGGTATTTCACATGTGACTTTCAGAATACACTTTGTCTCTTAACATATCCTCCTCATTTTATCGAAATGCTTTTAAAAACACGGAAACTAAACGTGGAAACTATGGATAGAAACTGTTCTCCGTGCTCATTATCATAATTCATATGGGCGCCGCTACAAATCCCTGCATTAGCATATTTCAGTTAGCTGATAAATCATGACGAAACACATCATATTACTGTCCTGCTAATGTGACTGGACCTAATGTGTCTGGACCTAATGTGTCTGGACCTAATGTGTCTGGGCCTAATGTGTCTGGTCCTAATGTGTCTGGACCTAATGTGTCTGGACCTAATGTGTCTGGACCTAATGCGTCTGGACCTAATGTGCCTGTGGACCTAATGTGTCTGGACCTAATGTGTCTGGACCTAATGTGTCTGTGGACCTAATGTGTCTGGACCTAAATTGTCTGGACCTAATG
This sequence comes from Salvelinus namaycush, assembly GCF_016432855.1. Classification (NCBI taxonomy): domain Eukaryota; kingdom Metazoa; phylum Chordata; class Actinopteri; order Salmoniformes; family Salmonidae; genus Salvelinus; species Salvelinus namaycush. The sequence goes on from NW_024061511.1 coordinate 80,317, forward strand.
TGTCTGGTCCTAATGTGCCTGTGGACCTAATGTGCCTGTGGACCTAAAGTGTCTGGACCTAATGTGTCTGTGGACCTAATGTGTCTGGACCTAAAGTGTCTGGACCTAATGTGTCTGGACCTAATGTGTCTGGACCTAATGTGCCTGTGGACCTAATGTGTCTGGACCTAATGTGTCTGGACCTAATGTGTCTGTGGACCTAATGTGTCTGGACCTAAAGTGTCTGGACCTAATGTGTCTGGTCCTAATGTGCCTGTGGACCTAATGTGCCTGGACCTAATGCGTCTGGACCTAATGTGTCTGTGGACCTAATGTGTCTGGACCTAAAGTGTCTGGACCTAATGTGTCTGGACCTAATGTGTCTGGACCTAATGTGCCTGTGGACCTAATGTGTCTGGACCTAATGTGTCTGGACCTAATGTGTCTGTGGACCTAATGTGTCTGGACCTAAAGTGTCTGGACCTAATGTGTCTGGACCTAATGTGTCTGGACCTAATGTGCCTGTGGACCTAATGTGTCTGGACCTAATGTGTCTGGACCTAATGTGTCTGTGGACCTAATGTGTCTGGACCTAAATTGTCTGGACCTAATGTTGTCTGGTCCTAATGTGCCTGTGGACCTAATGTGCCTGTGGACCTAATGTGTCTGGACCTAATGTGTCTGTGGACACTAATGTGTCTGGACCTAAAGTGTCTGGACCTAATGTGTCTGGACCTAATGTGTCTGGACCTAATGTGCCTGTGGACCTAATGTGTCTGGACCTAATGTGTCTGTGGACCTAATGTGTCTGGACCTAAAGTGTCTGGACCTAATGTGTCTGGTCCTAAGTGCCTGTGGACCTATGTTCCTGGACCTAATGCGTCTGGACCTAATGTGTCTGTGGACCTAA
>NW_024061511.1:81305-119631 GCF_016432855.1 Salvelinus namaycush
ATGGAATGACCAGAAGCATTATGAGGTCACGTGCTGCTGGACTGAGCATGGGATTGACCAGAAGCAGCATGAGGTCAGTGCTGCTGGACTGAGCATGGAATTGACCAGAAGCATTATGAGGTCACGTGCTGCTGGACTGAGCATGGAATTGGACCAGAAGCATATGAGGTCACGTGCTGCTGGACTGAGCATGGGATTGACCAGAAGCATTATGAGGTCACGTGCTGCTGGACTGAGCATGGAATTGACCAGAAGCATTATGAGGTCACGTGCTGCTGGACTGAGCATGGAATTGACCAGAAGCATTATGAGGTCACGTGCTGCTGGACTGAGCATGGAATTGACCAGAAGCATTATGAGGTCACGTGCTGCTGGACTGAGCATGGAATTGACCAGAAGCATTATGAGGTCAGTGCTGCTGGACTGAGCATGGAATTGACCAGAAGCATTATGAGGTCACGTGCTGCTGGACTGAGCATGGAATTGGACCAGGAAGCATTAGTGAGGTCACGTGCTGCTGGACTGAGCATGGGATTGACCATAAGCATTAATGAGGTCACGTGCTGCTGGACTGAGCATGGAGGAATTGACCAGAAGCATTATGAGGTCACGTGCTGCTGGACTGAGCGATGGAATTGACCAGAAGCTTATGAGGTCACGTGCGGCTGGACTGAGCATGGGATTGACCAGAAGCATTATGAGGTCACGTGCTGCTGGACTGAAGCATGGGATTTGACCAGAAGCATTATGAGGTCACGTGCTGCTGGACTGAGCATGGAAGATTGACCAGAAGCATTATGAGGTCACGTGCTGCTGGGACTGAGCATGGAGTTGACCAGGAAGCATTATGAGGTCACGTGCTGCTGGACTGAGCAATGGAATTGACCAGAAGCATTATGAGGTCACGTGCTGCTGGACTGAGCATGGATTGACCAGAAGCATTATGAGGTCACGTGCTGCTGGACTGAGCATGGGAATTGACCAGAAGCATTATGAGGTCACGTGCTGCTGGACTGAGCATGGAATTGACAGAAGATTATGAGGTCACGTGCTGCTGGACTGAACATGGAATTGACCAGAAGCATTATGAGGTCACGTGCTGCTGACTGAGCATGGGATTGACCAGAAGCATTATGAGGTCACGTGCTGCTGGACTGAGCATGGAATTGACCAGAAGCATTATGAGGTCACGTGCTGCTGGACTGAGCATGGGATTGACCAGAAGCATTATGAGGTCACGTGCTGCTGGACTGAGCATGGAATTGACCAGAAGCATTATGAGGTCACGTGCTGCTGGACTGAGCATGGAATTGACCAGAAGCATTATGAGGTCACGTGCTGCTGGACTGAGCATGGAATGACCAGAAGCATTATGAGGTCACGTGCTGCTGGACTGAGCATGGAATTGACCAGAAGCATTATGAGGTCACGTGCTGCTGGACTGAGCATGGGATTGACCAGAAGCATTATGAGGTCACGTGCTGCTGGACTGAGCATGGAATTGACCAGAAGCATTATGAGGTCACGTGCTGCTGGACTGAGCATGGAATTGACCAGAAGCATTATGAGGTCACGTGCTGCTGGACTGAACATGGAATTGACCAGAAGCATTATGAGGTCACGTGCTGCTGGACTGAACATGGAATTGACCAGAAGCATTATGAGGTCACGTGCTGCTGGACTGAGCATGGAATTGACCAGAAGCATTATGAGGTCACGTGCTGCTGGACTGAGTATGGAATTGACCAGAAGCATTATGAGGTCACGTGCTGCTGGACTGAGCATGGAATTGACCAGAAGCATTATGAGGTCACGTGCTGCTGGACTGAGCAGGGAATTGACCAGAAGCATTATGAGGTCACGTGCTGCTGGACAGCATGGAATTGACCAGAAGCATTATGAGGTCACGTGCTGCTGGACTGAGCAGGGAATTGACCAGAAGCATTATGAGGTCACGTGCTGCTGGACTGAGCATGGAATTGACCAGAAGCATTATGAGGTCACGTGCTGCTGGACTGAGCATGGAATTGACCAGAAGCATTATGAGGTCACGTGCTGCTGGATTGAACATGGAATTGACCAGAAGCATTATGAGGTCACGTGCTGCTGGACTGAACATGGAATTGACCAGAAGCATTATGAGGTCACGTGCTGCTGGACTGAACATGGAATTGACCAGAAGCATTATGAGGTCACGTGCTGCTGGACTGAACATGGAATTGACCAGAAGCATTATGAGGTCACGTGCTGCTAGACTGAACATGGAATTGACCAGAAGCATTATGAGGTTACGTGCTGCTGGACTGAGCATGGAATTGACCAGAACCATTATGAGATCACGTGCTGCTGGACTGAGCATGGAATTGACCAGAAGCATTATGAGGTCACGTGCTGCTGGACTGAACATGGAATTGACCAGAAGCATTATGAGGTCACGTGCTGCTGGACTGAGCATGGAATTGACCAGAAGCATTATGAGGTCACGTGCTGCTGGACTGAACATGGAATTGACCAGAAGCATTATGAGGTCACGTGCTGCTGGACTGAACATGGAATTGACCAGAAGCATTATGAGGTCACGTGCTGCTGGACTGAGCATGGAATTGACCAGAAGCATTATGAGGTCACGTGCTGCTGGACTGAGCATGGAATTGACCAGAAGCATTATTAGGTCACGTGCTGCTGGACTGAGCATGGAATTCACCAGAAGCATTATGAGGTCACGTGCTGCTGGACTGAGCATGGAATTGACCAGAAGCATTATGAGGTCACGTGCTGCAAGACTGAGCATGGAATTGACCAGAAGCATTATGAGGTCACGTGCTGCAGGACTGAGCATGGAATTGACCAGAAGCATTATGAGGTCACGTGCTGCTGGATGGAATTGACCAGATTTTTCTGAATGGGTTATTTTTTGTTTCCTGTTTGTCATGAAACTTAGCCACACACCTAGAGTTATAATGAGTGTTAATATGCGTTTGTTTCAATCTTGGCGAACATTGCGACTGAAAGATTATTTTTCATATTTTCAGTTTAACATTTGAGCTAAACATTTTTCAGCTTAACTTTAGTCTGCCTTCTGACGGGCCATGTTTGGAATTGCTTCTTTTGGCAAATATAGGAATTTATCAGAAAGAAATGCATAAAATGTGTCTTTAACATATTGTCTATCCATTCATTCTTAGACTCTGGTTGGACTTATAATGTATTTCAATACACCAAAGGTAATTGAGTCAGACCTGTTATAATGTTAGCAAAATGCCTCCATTGCTTTAAACCAGAGCCATGACCGACCAGTAAATCATGGTTCCTCTTCGATTTATTTGGGAATGGCCGGGCCAGGATTACAGAACTATTCCTTTACGAGCAATTCCTTTCGCTATTGTAGCAATGTACTGTAGCTAACTTTGGGAAGAGGGTTGAGAAGCTGTTGTGGGGTGACATATGCTTGATGCAACATTTCATCAGATTCTGATGCTAACATATTGTGCAACAGATGGGGTTTAGACATGTATTTTCTCACCTGCCTATTTGTTGCTAGTTGTTGGCCCTGATCTTAGAGAGCCTTTTTATGTCTCTATTTTGGTTTGGTCAGGGTGTGATTTGGGGTGGCCCATTCTATGTTTTGTTTTCTATGTTTTTGTATTTCTATGTTTTGGCCCGGGTACGGTTCTCAATCAGGGACAGCTGTCTATCGTTGTCTCTGATTGGGAACCATACTTAGGCAGCCCTTTTTCCCTCCTGTCAGTGTGGGTAGTTGGTTTATTTAGTGGCCCTGTAGCCCTGTAAGCTTCCCTCCTGTCAGTGTGGGTAGTTGATTTTGTTAGTGGCCCTGTAGCTTCCCTCCTGTCAGTGTGGGTAGTTGGTTTATTTAGTGGCCCTGTAGCCCTGTAGCTTCCCTCCTGTCAGTGTGGGTAGTTGGTTTTGTTAGTGGCCCTGTAGCTTCCCTCCTGTCAGTGTGGGTAGTTGGTTTTGTTAGTGGCCCTGTAGCCCTGTAGCTTCCCTCCTGTCAGTGTGGGTAGTTGGTTTTGTTAGTGGCCCTGTAGCTTCCCTCCTGTCAGTGTGGGTAGTTGGTTTTGTTAGTGGCCCTGTAGCTTCCCTCCTGTCAGTGTGGGTAGTTGGTTTTGTTAGTGGCCCTGTAGCCCTGTAGCTTCCCTCCTGTCAGTGTGGGTAGTTGGTTTTGTTAGTGGCCCTGTAGCTTCCCTCCTGTCAGTGTGGGTAGTTGGTTTTGTTCGTGGCCCTGTAGCCCTGTAGCTTCCCTCCTGTCAGTGTGGGTAGTTGGTTTTGTTAGTGGCCCTGTAGCTTCCCTCCTGTCAGTGTGGGTAGTTGGTTTTGTTCGTGGCCCTGTAGCCCTGTAGCTTCCCTCCTGTCAGTGTGGGTAGTTGGTTTTGTTAGTGGCCCTGTAGCTTCCCTCCTGTCAGTGTGGGTAGTTGGTTTTGTTAGTGGCCCTGTAGCCCTGTAAGCTTCCCTCCTGTCAGTGTGGGTAGTTGGTTTTGTTAGTGACCCTGTAGCCCTGTAGCTTCCCTCCTGTCAGTGTGGGTAGTTGGTTTTGTTAGTGGCCCTGTAGCTTCCCTCCTGTCAGTGTGGGTAGTTGGTTTTGTTAGTGGCCCTGTAAGCTTCCCTCCTGTCAGTGTGGGTAGTTGGTTTTGTTAGTGGCCCTGTAGCTTCCCTCCTGTCAGTGTGGGTAGTTGGTTTTGTTAGTGGCCCTGTAGCCCTGTAAGCTTCCCTCCTGTCAGTGTGGGTAGTTGGTTTTGTTAGTGACCCTGTAGCCTTGTAGCTTCCCTCCTGTCAGTGTGGGTAGTTGGTTTTGTTAGTGGCCCTGTAGCTTCCCTCCTGTCAGTGTGGGTAGTTGGTTTTGTTAGTGGCCCTGTAAGCTTCCCTCCTGTCAGTGTGGGTAGTTGGTTTTGTTAGTGGCCCTGTAGCTTCCCTCTTGTCAGTGTGGGTAGTTGGTTTTGTTAGTGGCCCTGTAGCCCTGTAGCTTCCCTCCTGTCAGTGTGGGTAGTTGGTTTTGTTAGTGGCCCTGTAAGCTTCCCTCCTGTCAGTGTGGGTAGTTGGTTTTGTTAGTGACCCTGTAGCCCTGTAGCTTCCCTCCTGTCAGTGTGGGTAGTTGGTTTTGTTAGTGACCCTGTAGCTTCCCTCCTGTCAGTGTGGGTAGTTGGTTTTGTTAGTGGCCCTGTAGCTTTCCTCCTGTCAGTGTGGGTAGTTGGTTTATTTAGTGGCCCTGTAGCCCTGTAAGCTTCCCTCCTGTCAGTGTGGGTAGTTGGTTTATTTAGTGGCCCTGTAGCCCTGTAAGCTTCCCTCCTCTCAGTGTGGGTAGTTGATTTTGTTCGTGGCCCTGTAGCCCTGTAGCTTCCCTCCTGTCAGTGTGGGTAGTTGATTTTGTTAGTGACCCTGTAGCCCTGTAGCTTCCCTCCTGTCAGTGTGGGTAGTTGATTTTGTTAGTGACCCTGTAGCCCTGTAAGCTTCCCTCCTGTCAGTGTGGGTAGTTGATTTTGTTAGTGGCCCTGTAGCCCTGTAAGCTTCCCTCCTGTCAGTGTGGGTAGTTGATTTTGTTAGTGACCCTGTAGCTTCCCTCCTGTCAGTGTGGGTAGTTGATTTTGTTAGTGGCCCTGTAGCCCTGTAGCTTCCCTCCTGTCAGTGTGGGTAGTTGATTTTGTTAGTGACCCTGTAGCTTCCCCCCTGTCAGTGTGGGTAGTTGATTTTGTTAGTGGCCCTGTAGCCCTGTAGCTTCCCTCCTGTCAGTGTGGGTAGTTGATTTTGTTAGTGACCCTGTAGCTTCCCCCCTGTCAGTGTGGGTAGTTGATTTTGTTAGTGACCCTGTAGCCCTGTAGCTTCCCTCCTGTCAGTGTGGGTAGTTGATTTTGTTAGTGACCCTGTAGCCCTGTAAGCTTCCCTCCTGTCAGTGTGGGTAGTTGATTTTGTTAGTGGCCCTGTAGCCCTGTAAGCTTCCCTCCTGTCAGTGTGGGTAGTTGATTTTGTTAGTGACCCTGTAGCTTCCCTCCTGTCAGTGTGGGTAGTTGATTTTGTTCGTGGCCCTGTAGCCCTGTAGCTTCCCTCCTGTCAGTGTGGGTAGTTGATTTTGTTAGTGACCCTGTAGCCCTGTAGCTTCCCTCCTGTCAGTGTGGGTAGTTGATTTTGTTAGTGACCCTGTAGCTTCCCTCCTGTCAGTGTGGGTAGTTGGTTTTGTTAGTGACCCTGTAGCTTCCCTCCTGTCAGTGTGGGTAGTTGGTTTTGTTAGTGACCCTGTAGCTTCCCTCCTGTCAGTGTGGGTAGTTGGTTTTGTTAGTGACCCTGTAGCTTCCCTCCTGTCAGTGTGGGTAGTTGGTTTTGTTAGTGACCCTGTAGCTTCCCTCCTGTCAGTGTGGGTAGTTGGTTTTGTTAGTGACCCTGTAGTTTCCCTCCTGTCAGTGTGGGTAGTTGGTTTTGTTAGTGACCCTGTAGTTTCCCTCCTGTCAGTGTGGGTAGTTGGTTTTGTTAGTGACCCTGTAGCTTCCCTCCTGTCAGTGTGGGTAGTTGGTTTTGTTAGTGACCCTGTAGCTTCCCTCCTGTCAGTGTGGGTAGTTGGTTTTGTTAGTGACCCTGTAGTTTCCCTCCTGTCAGTGTGGGTAGTTGGTTTTGTTAGTGACCCTGTAGCTTCCCTCCTGTCAGTGTGGGTAGTTGGTTTTGTTAGTGACCCTGTAGCTTCCCTCCTGTCAGTGTGGGTAGTTGGTTTTGTTAGTGACCCTGTAGCTTCCCTCCTGTCAGTGTGGGTAGTTGGTTTTGTTAGTGACCCTGTAGTTTCCCTCCTGTCAGTGTGGGTAGTTGGTTTTGTTAGTGACCCTGTAGCTTCCCTCCTGTCAGTGTGGGTAGTTGGTTTTGTTAGTGACCCTGTAGTTTCCCTCCTGTCAGTGTGGGTAGTTGGTTTTGTTAGTGACCCTGTAGCTTCCCTCCTGTCAGTGTGGGTAGTTGGTTTTGTTAGTGACCCTGTAGTTTCCCTCCTGTCAGTGTGGGTAGTTGGTTTTGTTAGTGACCCTGTAGCTTCCCTCCTGTCAGTGTGGGTAGTTGGTTTTGTTAGTGACCCTGTAGTTTCCCTCCTGTCAGTGTGGGTAGTTGGTTTTGTTAGTGACCCTGTAGCTTCCCTCCTGTCAGTGTGGGTAGTTGATTTTGTTAGTGACCCTGTAGTTTCCCTCCTTTCAGTGTGGGTAGTTGGTTTTGTTAGTGACCCTGTAGCTTCCCTCCTGTCAGTGTGGGTAGTTGATTTTGTTAGTGACCCTGTAGCTTCCCTCCTGTCAGTGTGGGTAGTTGGTTTTGTTAGTGACCCTGTAGCTTCCCTCCTGTCAGTGTGGGTAGTTGGTTTTGTTAGTGGCCCTGTAGCCTTGTAGCTTCCCTCCTGTCAGTGTGGGTAGTTGGTTTTGTTAGTGGCCCTGTAGCCTTGTAGCTTCCCTCCTGTCAGTGTGGGTAGTTGGTTTTGTTAGTGGCCCTGTAGCCTTGTAGCTTCCCTCCTGTCAGTGTGGGTAGTTGGTTTTGTTAGTGACCCTGTAGCTTCCCTCCTGTCAGTGTGGGTAGTTGGTTTTGTTAGTGGCCCTGTAGCCTTGTAGCTTCCCTCCTGTCAGTGTGGGTAGTTGGTTTTGTTAGTGGCCCTGTAGCCCTGTAGCTTCCCTCCTGTCAGTGTGGGTAGTTGATTTTGTTAGTGACCCTGTAGCCCTGTAGCTTCCCTCCTGTCAGTGTGGGTAGTTGGTTTTGTTAGTGGCCCTGTAGCCCTGTAGCTTCCCTCCTGTCAGTGTGGGTAGTTGGTTTTGTTAGTGGCCCTGTAGCTTCCCTCCTGTCAGTGTGGGTAGTTGGTTTTGTTAGTGACCCTGTAGTTTCCCTCCTGTCAGTGTGGGTAGTTGGTTTTGTTAGTGACCCTGTAGCTTCCCTCCTGTCAGTGTGGGTAGTTGGTTTTGTTAGTGACCCTGTAGTTTCCCTCCTGTCAGTGTGGGTAGTTGGTTTTGTTAGTGACCCTGTAGCTTCCCTCCTGTCAGTGTGGGTAGTTGATTTTGTTAGTGACCCTGTAGTTTCCCTCCTTTCAGTGTGGGTAGTTGGTTTTGTTAGTGACCCTGTAGCTTCCCTCCTGTCAGTGTGGGTAGTTGATTTTGTTAGTGACCCTGTAGCTTCCCTCCTGTCAGTGTGGGTAGTTGGTTTTGTTAGTGACCCTGTAGCTTCCCTCCTGTCAGTGTGGGTAGTTGGTTTTGTTAGTGGCCCTGTAGCCTTGTAGCTTCCCTCCTGTCAGTGTGGGTAGTTGGTTTTGTTAGTGGCCCTGTAGCCTTGTAGCTTCCCTCCTGTCAGTGTGGGTAGTTGGTTTTGTTAGTGGCCCTGTAGCCTTGTAGCTTCCCTCCTGTCAGTGTGGGTAGTTGGTTTTGTTAGTGACCCTGTAGCTTCCCTCCTGTCAGTGTGGGTAGTTGGTTTTGTTAGTGGCCCTGTAGCCTTGTAGCTTCCCTCCTGTCAGTGTGGGTAGTTGGTTTTGTTAGTGGCCCTGTAGCCCTGTAGCTTCCCTCCTGTCAGTGTGGGTAGTTGATTTTGTTCGTGGCCCAGTAGCCCTGTAGCTTCCCTCCTGTCAGTGTGGGTAGTTGGTTTTGTTAGTGACCCTGTAGCCCTGTAGCTTCCCTCCTGTCAGTGTGGGTAGTTGGTTTTGTTAGTGACCCTGTAGCTTCCCTCCTGTCAGTGTGGGTAGTTGGTTTTGTTCGTGGCCCTGTAGCCCTGTAGCTTCCCTCCTGTCAGTGTGGGTAGTTGATTTTGTTCGTGACCCTGTAGCCCTGTAGCTTCCCTCCTGTCAGTGTGGGTAGTTGATTTTGTTCGTGGCCCTGTAGCCCTGTAGCTTCCCTCCTGTCAGTGTGGGTAGTTGATTTTGTTAGTGACCCTGTAGCCCTGTAGCTTCCCTCCTGTCAGTGTGGGTAGTTGGTTTTGTTCGTGGCCCTGTAGCCTTGTAGCTTCCCTCCTGTCAGTGTGGGTAGTTGATTTTGTTAGTGACCCTGTAGCCCTGTAGCTTCCCTCCTGTCAGTGTGGGTAGTTGGTTTTGTTAGTGACCCTGTAGCTTCCCTCCTGTCAGTGTGGGTAGTTGGTTTTGTTAGTGACCCTGTAGCCCTGTAGCTTCCCTCCTGTCAGTGTGGGTAGTTGATTTTGTTAGTGACCCTGTAGCTTCCCTCCTGTCAGTGTGGGTAGTTGGTTTTGTTCGTGGCCCTGTAGCCCTGTAGCTTCCCTCCTGTCAGTGTGGGTAGTTGATTTTGTTAGTGACCCTGTAGCCCTGTAGCTTCCCTCCTGTCAGTGTGGGTAGTTGATTTTGTTCGTGGCCCTGTAGCCCTGTAGCTTCCCTCCTGTCAGTGTGGGTAGTTGATTTTGTTAGTGACCCTGTAGCCCTGTAGCTTCCCTCCTGTCAGTGTGGGTAGTTGGTTTTGTTCGTGGCCCTGTAGCCTTGTAGCTTCCCTCCTGTCAGTGTGGGTAGTTGATTTTGTTAGTGACCCTGTAGCCCTGTAGCTTCCCTCCTGTCAGTGTGGGTAGTTGGTTTTGTTAGTGACCCTGTAGCTTCCCTCCTGTCAGTGTGGGTAGTTGGTTTTGTTAGTGACCCTGTAGCTTCCCTCCTGTCAGTGTGGGTAGTTGATTTTGTTAGTGGCCCTGTAGCTTCCCTCCTGTCAGTGTGGGTAGTTGATTTTGTTCGTGGCCCTGTAGCCCTGTAGCTTCCCTCCTGTCAGTGTGGGTAGTTGGTTTTGTTAGTGACCCTGTAGCTTCCCTCCTGTCAGTGTGGGTAGTTGGTTTTGTTAGTGGCCCTGTAGCTTCCCTCCTGTCAGTGTGGGTAGTTGGTTTTGTTAGTGACCCTGTAGCTTCCCTCCTGTCAGTGTGGGTAGTTGGTTTTGTTAGTGGCCCTGTAGCTTCCCTCCTGTCAGTGTGGGTAGTTGGTTTTGTTAGTGACCCTGTAGCTTCCCTCCTGTCAGTGTGGGTAGTTGGTTTTGTTAGTGGCCCTGTAGCTTCCCTCCTGTCAGTGTGGGTAGTTGGTTTTGTTAGTGGCCCTGTAGCTTCCCTCCTGTCAGTGTGGGTAGTTGGTTTTGTTAGTGACCCTGTAGCTTCCCTCCTGTCAGTGTGGGTAGTTGATTTTGTTAGTGACCCTGTAGCTTCCCTCCTGTCAGTGTGGGTAGTTGGTTTTGTTAGTGACCCTGTAGCTTCCCTCCTGTCAGTGTGGGTAGTTGGTTTATTTAGTGGCCCTGTAGCCCTGTAGCTTCCCTCCTGTCAGTGTGGGTAGTTGGTTTTGTTAGTGGCCCTGTAGCTTCCCTCCTGTCAGTGTGGGTAGTTGGTTTTGTTAGTGACCCTGTAGCTTCCCTCCTGTCAGTGTGGGTAGTTGGTTTTGTTAGTGACCCTGTAGCTTCCCTCCTGTCAGTGTGGGTAGTTGATTTTGTTAGTGACCCTGTAGCTTCCCTCCTGTCAGTGTGGGTAGTTGGTTTTGTTAGTGACCCTGTAGCTTCCCTCCTGTCAGTGTGGGTAGTTGGTTTATTTAGTGGCCCTGTAGCCCTGTAGCTTCCCTCCTGTCAGTGTGGGTAGTTGGTTTTGTTAGTGGCCCTGTAGCTTCCCTCCTGTCAGTGTGGGTAGTTGGTTTTGTTAGTGACCCTGTAGCTTCCCTCCTGTCAGTGTGGGTAGTTGGTTTTGTTAGTGACCCTGTAGCTTCCCTCCTGTCAGTGTGGGTAGTTGGTTTATTTAGTGGCCCTGTAGCCCTGTAGCTTCCCTCCTGTCAGTGTGGGTAGTTGGTTTTGTTAGTGGCCCTGTAGCTTCCCTCCTGTCAGTGTGGGTAGTTGGTTTTGTTAGTGACCCTGTAGCTTCCCTCCTGTCAGTGTGGGTAGTTGGTTTATTTAGTGGCCCTGTAGCCCTGTAGCTTCCCTCCTGTCAGTGTGGGTAGTTGGTTTTGTTAGTGGCCCTGTAGCTTCCCTCCTGTCAGTGTGGGTAGTTGGTTTTGTTAGTGGCCCTGTAGCTTCCCTCCTGTCAGTGTGGGTAGTTGGTTTTGTTAGTGACCCTGTAGCCCTGTAGCTTCCCTCCTGTCAGTGTGGGTAGTTGGTTTTGTTAGTGGCCCTGTAGCTTCCCTCCTGTCAGTGTGGGTAGTTGGTTTTGTTAGTGACCCTGTAGCCTTGTAGCTTCCCTCCTGTCAGTGTGGGTAGTTGGTTTTGTTAGTGGCCCTGTAGCTTCCCTCCTGTCAGTGTGGGTAGTTGGTTTTGTTAGTGACCCTGTAGCCCTGTAGCTTCCCTCCTGTCAGTGTGGGTAGTTGGTTTTGTTAGTGGCCCTGTAGCTTCCCTCCTGTCAGTGTGGGTAGTTGGTTTTGTTAGTGACCCTGTAGCTTCCCTCCTGTCAGTGTGGGTAGTTGATTTTGTTAGTGACCCTGTAGCTTCCCTCCTGTCAGTGTGGGTAGTTGATTTTGTTAGTGACCCTGTAGCTTCCCTCCTGTCAGTGTGGGTAGTTGATTTTGTTAGTGACCCTGTAGCTTCCCTCCTGTCAGTGTGGGTAGTTGGTTTTGTTAGTGACCCTGTAGTTTCACGGTTGTTTTCCTCGTTTGTTGTTTTTGTCGGCGACATTTCAAATAAAAGGTAAAATGTACGCTCGCCACGCTGCACCTTGGTCCTCGTCCAGCAACGACCGTGACAGGCCACCTGACATGGAGCATGTGCTTGTTATTACATATATTCTCTATTCTGTAGTGAACTGAATATGAAATGTTGGTTTCTCTTCTAATATGTAAAGAGCTATTTTCAAGTGGATTTGTAAACATTGTGATATGCTGTGAAATGGTTTGATGTGCACATTAACTGTTATACTGTATTAACCCATCCTGTTCATTCTCCAAACAAATCCATCTGATGAATATAGCTCTACCATTAATCCCTCTGTCCGTTATCATCTGTTATCAGATCATACTCTTGGACGTGGCAGAAATCCAATCCAATAAAAACTCCTAGACGTAATCATAGACAATACACATGTAATCTCTCGTGGCAGACAGTCCAGATCGCTAGTGCACGCACAAGATTCGATTCTGTTTTTGGAGATTTATTGATACGAGACAGAAATGTGTCTCCTGCTTTTTACCCAAAACCCCTCCGAGATAAACACACAGAAGGCTGGAGAGTCTGGAGACGACATGTGGTAAATACATTTACTGTATACAAATGAAGTGTGAAAACGGTGACTGGTTGCAGAGAACGAGCAATGGAAAGTATGACAGTTTCTGTTTCTGCCAGTAAACTTTATGATTAGGTTTTCAATGTGTTCTTCACAGACAGCAGTTTCTCTCTTAAGAGGAAATGTGGTTCTAGGGTCGTGGGCCAAAACGACACCATATTCCCTATGTAGTGCACTGCTTTTAACCAGATCCCTATTGACCCTGGTCAAAAGTAGTGCACTACATTGGGGAATAGGGGGCCGTTTGGGATGCAAGTCCCCTAGTCTGGTTCCAGAATAATTAGCTGAAAGCCAGATGGTACACAAGCACAACAATAATATTATCTGCACTCGACTGCAATATGTTTTCTATCAAACTGTTTGACAGAATAAATCCTTTTAATTTTAATCGCATAGCCGTTATGTTTGTCTGTTGTTGTTTTAACTGAAGTGTGTAATTATTATATTAATTCACAGTGATTGATATTCAACATATTCTACTCTGTCCTCAGTAGCAGTACATAGACAATCAAAATATATATTTCTCCTTTATTTAACCAGGTAGGCTAGTTGAGAACAAGTTCTCATTTACAACTGTGACCTGGTCAAGAATAAAGCAAAGCAGTGTGACACAAACAAACAACAACACAGAGTTACACATGGAGTAAACAAACGTACAGTCAATAACACAATAGGGGAAAAAAAGACTGTATATGTTGTGTGCAAATGGCGTTTCAACTGTTCTGCCTGCGGCTATGGATCCCTGACCAGTTCACCGGACGTGCTCCCTGATGTATGTAATTATTATAGTAATTCACAGTGCATTGACATTCAACATATTCTACTCTGTCTGCAGTAGCAGTACATAGACATTCATTTAAAAAAACAAATATAACAACACAAATCCAACTTTTGTCAGTGGTTTAAATTGAAACAAACATAGTTTTTTACATATTGGGCAGGTGTGCCAATGTGTCAGAAGATAACTCCAAACGTTGGATATGAATGTCGTTATTGAACCGGTGGTTACATTCACTGAGAGGTATATGGGGTTTAACAGTTTAACGTTGTATCACCAATATACACTGAGTGTACAAAACATTAAGAACACGTTCCTAATATTGAGAGAGCAAATACTAATAATATCAATAAATCAAATATATTTATAAAGCCCTTTTTTTTAAACTTTTTTAAAATATTTTTTTTTACATCAGCCGATGTCACAAAGTGCTGTACAGAAACCCAGCCCTAAAAACCCCAAACAGCAAGCAATGCAGGTGTAGAAGCACGGTGGCTAGGAAAAACTCTCTAGAAAGGCCAGAACCTAGGAAGAAACCTAGAGAGGAACCAGGCTCTGAGGGGTGGACAGTCCTCTTCTGTGCCAGTTGGAGATTATAACAGAACATGGCCATGATGTTCAAAAGATCATAGATTACCAGCAGGTTCAAATAATAATAATCACAGTGGTTGTCGAGGGTGCAACAAGTCAGCACCTCAGGAGTAAATGTCAGTTGGCTTTTTATAGCCGAGCGTTCAGAGTTAGAGACAGCAGGTGCGATAGAGATAGAGACTCGAAAACAGCAGTTCTGGGACAGGTAGCATGTCCGTGGACAGGTCACAGTTCCATAGCCGCAGGCAGAACAGTTGAAACTGGAGCAGCAGCACGGTCAGGTGGACTGGGGACAGCAAGGAGTCATCAGGCCAGATAGTCCTGAGGCATGGTCCCAGGTCCTCCGGGAGGGGAGGGAGAGAGAATTAGAGGGAGCTTAAATTCACACAGGACACCGGATAAGACAGGAAAAATACACCAGATTTAACAGACTGACCCTAGCCCCATGACTCATAAACTATTGCAGCATAGATACTGGAGGCTGAGACAGGAGGGGTCGGGAGACGCTGTGGCCCTGTCCGACCTGTGCCAAAACACAGCCCCCACACCACTAGAGGGATATCTTCAACCACCAACTTACCATCCTGAGACAAGGCCGAGTATAACCCACAAAGATCTCCCCCACGGCACGAACCCGAGGGGGCGCCAACCTGGACAGGAAGATCACATCAGTGACTCAACCCACTCAAGTGACGCACCCCTCCTAGGGAAGGCATGGAAGAGCACCAGTAAGCCAGTGACTCAGCCCCTGTAATAGGGTTAGAGGCAGAGAACCCAGTGGAGAGAGGGGAACCGGCCAGGCAGAGACAGCAAGGGCGGTTCGTCGCTCCAGTGCCTTTCCGTTCACCTTCGCACCCCTGGGCCAGACTACACTCAATCATAGGACCTACTGAAGAGATGAGTCTTCAATAAAGACTTAAAGGTCGAGACTGAGTCTGCGTTTCTCACATGGATAGGTAGACCATTTCATAAAGATGGAGCTCTATAGGAGAAAACCCTGCCTCCAGCTGTTTGCTTAGAAATTCCAGGGACAATAAGGAGGCCTGCGTCTTGTGACCGTAGCGTACGTGTAGGTATGTACGGCAGGACCAAATCGGAGAGATAGGAGCAAGCCCATGTAATGCATTGTAGGTTAGCAGTAAAACCTTGAAATCAGCCCTTGCCATAACAGGAAGCCAGTGTAGAGAGGCTAGCACTGGAGTAATATGATCAAAAATGTTGGTTCTAGTCAAGACTCTAGCAGCCGTGTTTAGCACTCACTGAAGTTTATTTAGTTCGCTATCCAGGTAGCCGGAAAGTAGAGCATTGCAGTAGTCTAATCTAGAAGGGACAAAAGCATGGACAAGCTTTTCTGCATCATTTTTGGACAAAAAGTTGAAGATTTTTGCAATGTTACAAAGATGGAAAAAAGCTGTCCTTGAAAAATTCTTGATATGTTCGTCAAAAAGAGAGATCAGGGTCCAGAGTAACACTGAGGCCCTTCACAGTTTTATTTGAGACGACTGTACAACCATCAAGATTAAATGTCTGATCCAACAAAAGAGCTCTTTGTTTCTTGGGACCTAGAACTAGAATCTCTGTTTTGTCCAAATTTAAAAGTAAAACAGTTGCCGCCATCCACTTCCTTATGTCTGAAACACAGGCTTCCAGCGAGGGCAATTTTGGGGCTTCACCATGTTTCATAGAAATCTACAGCTGTGTATCGTCCGCATTGCAGTGAAAGTTAACATTATGTTTCCGAATGACATCACCAAGAGGTAGAATATATGGTGAAAACAATAGTGGTCCTAAAACGGAACCTTGAGGAACACCGAAGAGCCTCGGTCTGCATGTCAATCTCTCCTGTCTCAAAGTGGAGGAGAGATCGACTTCATCACTACTTGTATTTGTGAGAGGTATTGACATGTTGAAAGCACCGAGCTGTCTGTTTAAACGACTACCACACAGCTCGGACACCCCATGCGTACCCCCACAAGACATGCCACCAGAGGTCTCTTCACAGTCCCCAAGTCCAGAACAGACTATGGGAGGCACACGGTACTACATAGAGCCATGAATACATGGAACTCTATTCCACATCAGGTAACTGATACAGCAGTAGAATCAGATAAAAAATAACAGATAAAAATACACCTTATGGAACAGCGGAGACTGTGAAGCAACACAAACATAGGCCAAGACACATGCATACACACACACACACGATAACAATCACACTATACACATATGTAAACATGGATTTTGTGTTGTAGGTATGTGGTAGTGGAGTAGGGGCCTGAGGGCACACACTTAATGTGTTGGGAAATCTGTTATGAATGTATTGTTGTATAATTGTATAACTGCCTTCATTTTGCTGGATCCCAGGAAGAGTAGCTGCTGCCTTGGCAAGAACTAATGGGGATCCATAATAAACACCAGAAAGAGTAGCTGCTGCCTTGGCAGGAACTAATGGGGATCCATAATAAACCCCAGAAAGAGTAGCTGCTGCCTTGGCAGGAACTAATGGGGATCCATAATAAACCCCAGGAAGAGTAGCTGCTGCCTTGGCAGGAACTAATGGTGATCCATAATAAACCCCAGGAAGAGTAGCTGCTGCCTTGGCAGGAACTAATGGGGATCCATAATAAACACCAGAAAGAGTAGCTGCTGCCTTGGCAGGAACTAATGGTGATCCATAATAAACCCCAGGAAGAGTAGCTGCTGCCTTGGCAGGAACTAATGGGGATCCATAATAAATCCCAGCAAGAGTAGCTGATGCCTTGGCAGGAACTAATGGGGATCCATAATAAACCCCAGGAAGAGTAGCTGCTGCCTTGGCAGGAACTAATGGGGATCCATAATAAACCCCAAGAAGAGTAGCTGATGCCTTGGCAGGAACTAATGGGGATCCATAATAAACCCCAGGAAGAGTAGCTGCTGCCTTGGCAGGAACTAATGGGGATCCATAATAAACCCCAAGAAGAGTAGCTGCTGCCTTGGCAGGAACTAATGAGGATCCATAATAAACCCCAGGAAGAGTAGCTGCTGCCTTGGCAGGAACTAATGGGGATCCATAATAAACCCCAGGAAGAGTAGCTGCTGCCTTGTCAGGAACTAATGGGGATCCATAATAAACCCCAAGAAGAGTAGCTGCTGCCTTGGCAGGAACTAATGGGGATCCATAACAAATACAAATACAAATACAAAATACAAATACAAATACATACAGTTGTGTCCAGTTGGCTGGATGTCCTTTGGGTGGTGGACCATTCTTCATACACACAGGAAACTATTGAGGGGGAAAAACCCAGCATCGTTTCAGTTCTTGCCACAAACCGGTGCGCATGTCATCTACTAACATACCCCGTTCAAAGGATATTCAACCTTTTGTCTTGCTCGTTCACCTTAAATCCTTCTTTAACCCGTCTCCTCCCCTTCACCTACACTGATTGAAGTGGATTTAGTGACATTCTCTCTGTCTGTGTTCCAGAGTTAAGGAGTAGTGTCTGTGGTAACATTCTGTCTGTGTTCCAGATTTAAGGAGTAGTGTCTGTGGTAACACTCTGTCTGTGTTCCAGAGTTAAGGAGTAGTGTCTGTGGTAACACTCTGTCTGTCTGTGTTCCAGAGTTAAGGAGTAGTGTCTGTGGTAACACTCTGTCTGTGTTCCAGAGTTAAGGAGTAGTGTCTGTGGTAACATTCTGTCTGTGTTCCAGATTTAAGGAGTAGTGTCTGTGGTAACACTCTGTCTGTCTGTGTTCCAGAGTTAAGGAGTAGTGTCTGTGGTAACACTCTGTCTGTCTGTGTTCCAGAGTTAAGGAGTAGTGTCTGTGGTAACACTCTGTCTGTCTGTGTTCCAGAGTTAAGGAGTAGTGTCTGTGGTAACACTCTGTCTGTCTGTGTTCCAGATTTAAGGAGTAGTGTCTGTGGTAACACTCTGTCTGTCTGTGTTCCAGAGTTAAGGAGTAGTGTCTGTGGTAACACTCTGTCTGTGTTCCAGAGTTAAGGAGTAGTGTCTGTGGTAACACTCTGTCTGTGTTCCAGAGTTAAGGAGTAGTGTCTGTGGTAACACTCTGTCTGTGTTCCAGAGTTAAGGAACAGTGTCTGTGGTAACACTCTGTCTGTGTTCCAGAGTTAAGGAGTAGTGTCTGTGGTAACACTCTGTCTGTGTTCCAGAGTTAAGGAGTAGTGTCTGTGGTAACACTCTGTCTGTGTTCCAGAGTTAAGGAGTAGTGTCTGTGGTAACACTCTCTCTGTGTCTGTGTTCCAGAGTTAAGGAGTAGTGTCTGTGGTAACATTCTGTCTGTGTTCCAGAGTTAAGGAACAGTGTCTGTGGTAACACTCTGTCTGTGTTCCAGAGTTAAGGAGTAGTGTCTGTGGTAACACTCTGTCTGTGTTCCAGAGTTAAGGAGTAGTGTCTGTGGTAACATTCTGTCTGTGTTCCAGAGTTAAGGAGTAGTGTCTGTGGTAACATTCTGTCTGTGTTCCAGAATTAAGTAATAGTGTCTGTGGTAACACTCTCTCTGTGTCTGTGTTCCAGAGTTAAGGAGCAGCGCCTGTGGGAACCCTGGTGTTCCACCTAAAGGCATCCTAAACGGAACACAGTTCACTATCGGGAACACGATCCGCTACAGGTGTGTGACGGGCTACGTGTTGGACGGTCGCTCACTCCTTACCTGTGTCCTCAACACAGGCAATATGGCCGTCTGGGATTTCCCCGTCCCCATCTGCAGAGGTGAGACTCGCTTTAATAACACGGGGTGTGTCCCCAATGGCATAGTGAAATACTAGTAACTACACCCCTATAGGCCCTGGTCTTAAGTAGTGCACTATAAAGGGGAATAAGGTGAAATTTGGGACCACAAAACATGATTCCTTCATATTGACACAGTGGGATTGGCCCATGGGCGTTTATTTCTTTCTTGATTGGCTCTTGAATCAAGTCCAGTCTAGTTTTCGATTTGTCTTGTTTGACGTTGTGAACTAGGATGAAATTCCAGCACACTATTGAATCTGGGTTGTTCCACAGAACATATAATGGTTCTCTAATACTGTCGCTGTTCTCTGGTCGCTGCTTTGCAATCTGATTTCCTGTTGATCTGTAAAGAGCCACTGGCTTTGAGCCTTGTGGTTCTGCATTGACTTTGGTTGGAATTCAATCATAGAAGAATGTAATGGTATTTTCTCTCAGGGTATTTACCTAGACTATATCTGAGGTGACTACCGCATCATGGCTGACACCAGCAGTGGTGTAAAGTACTTAAGTAAAAATACTTTAAAGTACTACTTAAGTAGTTTTTATGGGGTATTTTGTATTTTACTTTACTATTTATATTTTTTGGCAACTTTTACTTTTACTTCACTACATTCCTAAAGAAAATAAAGTACTTTTTACGCCATACATTTTTGTCTGACATCCAAAAGTACTTGGTCCAATTCACACAATTATCAAGAGAACATCCCTGGTCCATCCCTACTGCCTCTGATCTGGCAGACTCACTAAACACAAATGCTTAGTTTGTAAATGATGTCTGAGTGTTGGAGTGTTGCCCCTGGCTATTCGTCAATAAAAATAAAAATGAAAATGGTACCGTCTGGTTTGCTTAATATAAGGAATTTGAAATTATTTATACTTTTACATTTGATACTTAAGTATATTTGAGCAATTCCATTTACTTTTGATATTTAATAAGTATATTTAAAACCAAATACTTTTAGTCAAGTAGTATTTTACTGGGTGACTTTTACTTGAGTCATTTTCTATTAAGGTATCTTCACTTTTACTCAAGTATGACAATTTAGTACTTTTTCCACCACCGGACACGACTGAGTATTCTCTTCTCTTCTCCTCTCCTCTCCTCTCCTCCTCTTCTCTCTTCTCCTCTTCTCTCTTCTCCTCTTTTTCTAACTTTCCCACCACCGGACACCACTGAGTATGGCCTAGGTGCATCCCAATCGACACTCTATTCCCTATTTAGTGCACTACTTTTCACCAGGGCCCATAGGGTCGAAATTAGTGCCCTAATAATGGAATACGGTGCCCTTTTGGGACACGGATGCTACCCTATTGTCACGATCGTTATGAGACGAATGAGTGGACCAAGGCGCAGCGTGGAAAAAATACATCTTCTTTTAATGAAGGAAAAACAAACACTTACTAAACGAACAAAAACAAACGATCGTGAAGCTAAAACGAACTAAGTGCACACATGCAACATAGAACATAGACAATTACCCACAATCACCTAAAGCCTATGGCTGCCTTAAATATGGCTCCCAATCAGAGACAACAATAAACAGCTGTCTCTGATTGAGAACCAAACCAGGCAACCATAGACTTTCCTAAACCTCTACACTGAACACAACCCCATACACTCTACAAAACCCCCTAAACAATACACACACCCTAAACTAGACAAAACACACAAACATCCCCCATGTCACACCCTGACCTAACTAAACTAATAAAGAAAATCAATATAACAAAGGCCAGGGTGTGACACCTATGCACTTAAAGATGCAGGTTATACGGGAGGCTACAGGAACACATTGAAATAGTCATCATAGATACTGATTTATTTATGGGGAAATGACATTTGTCCACGTAGAAAGGTTCACCTATGTATCCCGCCAACGAATAGTTCAAGATCTGACTGGTATCTCGATCAGCCCACACAAGTATACAGTGGTAGCCTGCTACCATCCCGTTGATGTGATAGACAGCAGTTCACTGCAGGAGACATTACTACATTGATGTGATAGACAGCAGTTCACTGCAGGAGACATTACTACATTGATGTGATAGACAGCAGTTCACTGCAGGAGACATTACTACGTTGATGTGATAGACAGCAGTTCACTGCAGGAGACATTACTACATTGATGTGATAGACAGCAGTTCACTGCAGGAGACATTACTACGTTGATGTGATAGACAGCAGTTCACTGCAGGAGACATTACTACATTGATGTGACAGACAGCAGTTCACTGCAGGAGACATTACTACATTGATGTGATAGACAGCAGTTCACTGCAGGAGACATTACTACATTGATGTGATAGACAGCAGTTCACTGCAGGAGACATTACTACATTGATGTGATAGACAGCAGTTCACTGCAGGAGACATTACTACATTGATGTGATAGACAGCAGTTCACTGCAGGAGACATTACTACGTTGATGTGATAGACAGCAGTTCACTGCAGGAGACATTACTACATTGATGTGATAGACAGCAGTTCACTGCAGGAAACATTACTACGTTGATGTGATAGACAGCAGTTCACTACAGGAGACATTACTACATTGATGTGATAGACAGCAGTTCACTGCAGGAGACATTACTACATTGATGTGATAGACAGCAGTTCACTGCAGGAGACATTACTACATTGACCCTCCAAACTCATGACCTTATCAATCACTTATTCTGCACTATAACGCATTATAACAACATACTAGGTCCTAGGATATTTACTGAACAAATTCCCTTTCACTTTATTTCACCTAGTAGTATTGCATCCATCTTTTTCTGGAGCCGGTGAGTAGCTGATGTTAGTTTCCACAGCGTTGGGTCAGTGTGATTGTAACGGCTCTCGTTGGTGGTAGAAAGAGTAGACCAAGGCACGGCGTGGAAAGTGTTCATGATTTTAATAAAATAAAAAAAACAGTCAAACAAAATAACAAAATAGAAAACGAAAACGCACAGTTCTGTCAGGCAACAGTAACTAAACGGAAAACAAGATCCCACAACCTAACGGTGGGGAAAAAGGGCTGCCTAAGTATGATCCCCAATCAGAGACAACGATAGACCGCGGCCTCTGATTGGGAACCACACTCGGCCAAAAACAAAGAAACAGAAAACATAGATTTTCCCACCCGAGTCACACCCCGACCTAACCAAACATAGAGAATAATAAGGATCTCTAAGGTCAGGGCGTGACAGTGATGCTGTCTATCCAACCCTAGGATCCCAGTAGCTGCTGTCTAACCAACCCTAGGAGCCCAATAGCTGCTGTCTATCCAACCCTAGGAGCCCAGTAGCTGCTGTCTAACCAACCCTAGGAGCCCAGTAGCTGCTGTCTATCCAACCCTAGGAGCCCAGTAGCTGCTGTCTATCCAACCCTAGGATCCCAGTAGCTGCTGTCTATCCAACCCTAGGACCCCAGACTCAGATCACATATGTTGTCTCTCTATTAGAGGAAAGCCAAATCAAGCTCCTCTTTAATGATAATCTTTTGCCCCAGAGGAATGCAAAAGAAAACATAATCACCAAACCACTGTGCAATCTGACTGCACTGAGAGGAGGAGATGAGGAATCAAGAGGAGAGGAAAGGAGGAGAAAGAGAGGAGATGAGAGGAGGAATCAAAGAGGAGAGGAGAGGAGGAGAAAGAGAGGAGATGAGAGGAGGAATCAAGAGGATAGGAGAGGAGGAGAAATAGAGGAGATGAGAGGAGAGGAGGAGAAGAGATGAGAGGAGAAGATAGGAGGAGGGAGGAAAAAAGAGGAGAAGAGAGGAGAGGAGGAGAAGAAGAGAAGAGAAGAGGAGAGGAGATGAGAGGAGAAGATAGGAGGAGGGAGGAAAAAAGAGGATAAGAGAGGAGAGGAGGAGAAGAGATGAGAGGAGAAGATAGGAGGAGGGAGGAAAAAAGAGGAGAAGAGAGAAGAGGAGGAGAGGAGAAGAGAGGAGAGAAGAAGAGAGGAGAAGGGAGGAGAGGAGGAGAAGAAGAGAGGAGAGGAGAGGTGAGGAGGAGAAGAGGAAAGAGAGGAGAGGAGGAGAGGAGAAGAGAGGAGAGAAGAAGAGAGGAGAGGAGGAGAGGAGAAGAGAAGAGAAGAGAAGAGAAGAGAGGAGAGGAGAGGAGAGGAGAGGAGAGGAGAGGAGAGGAGAGGAGAGGAGAGGAGAGGAGAGGAGAAGAGGAGGAGAGGAGAGGAGGGAGAATCACTGCTGGCACTGGCAGGCTGTATTTTTCGGCGCTGGAGCCTGAAATACTTTTTAAATGGGAAATTGGTGCAACATATGCTGGTGAATTGGCAGCTTAGAAGCGTTAAAAAGCTGCAGATTGAGGGTTGATGGGTTGCCTGAGACATAGGTTTGGAGCCCAAATGACACCCTATTCAGTATATAGTGGCCCATAGGGCTCTGGTCAAAAGTAGTGCACTATATAGTGAATAGGGTGCCATTTAGGGTGTACAGCACATAGAGCGTTATCTTCTCTCACTAGCCGCAGCACATTCCTTTCAGGTCAACACGGTGTGGACAGTGCTGCTTGGGACAATCATCTCCTCCTCCTCCTCTCCTCATTTCCTATTCCTCCTCATATCCTCTCATCATCTCCTCTCCTCTCCTCTCCTCTCCTCTCCTCTCCTCTCCTCTCCTACTGTCCTCCTCCTCTCCTCCTGTTCTCCTCTCCTACTGTCCTCCTCTCCTGTTCTCCTCTCCTACTGTCCTCCTGTCTTCCTCTCCTCTCCTCTCCTCTCCTCTCCTCTCCTCTCCTCTCCTCTCCTCTCCTCTCCTCTCTCATCATAGAGTGGTGTTCTGTCTGTGGGTTCTCTGAATGGCCAGATATTTATTTGATCTTATTTCCTCTGAGATTTTGCCCATTCCTTCTTGATGTCTGACTGCTTCAAACACTACGCCTCCTCCATCTCCTTGTCCCTGTTTCCTCTCTTCCTCTACAGTGTCCCTTCACCCCTTCTCCTCCTCCTCTCCTCTGTCACTTCACCCCTCTCCTCCCTTCTCCCCTCTCCTCCCTGTTCTCCTCCATCCCTTCTCCCCTCTCCTCCCTTCTCCTTCTCTCGTCCCTGTTCTCCTCTCCTCCTCTCCTTCGTTCCTTCTCCTCTCTCCTCCCTGTTCTCCTCTTCTCCTACGTCCCTTCTTCCCTCTCCGTCCCTTCTCCTCCTCTCTTCTGTCCGTTCTCCTTCTCTCCTCCCTTCTCCTTCTCTCCTGCCTTCTCCTTCTCTCCTCCCATCTCCTCCGTCCCTTCTCCTCCTCTCCTCCGTGTTCTCCTCCCTGTTCTCTCAGTCAGTCTCCAACCTCGTAGACATACAAATAGACTGATACATTGGGTGTTTGTCAAAATGCATACCACCGTGCTCCGAGCACGCAATTTAGAGCACAGGAGGGTCCAAATCAAAGTACAGTATGCAAACCGGAGCACGGAGGGTACTTCTCGAATGCATACCGCGTTTGTACATATTCTGAAGCGTACATCGATGCAAGCTGCAACGGAAAGTACGCACAGAAATATGATGCAACCACGTAAAAGAATTACGCAACATTTCTTGAAATCAGTTGTCTGAGCTGAAGCCAGAGAAAATACACTCCGACTTCGGAATGAAATGTTACCTATTCACATCTCATATGTTGCCTGACTACAATATTTTATCTTGATACGTTAATAAATACATGCTGTATAATTTAAAAAATACATTTACCTGCCTACAATACCCACTGTAGATTGTGTAGATCGCAAGTCCATTGTAAGTCAATAGGGTTAGCTATTACTACTATTACTAGTTAGCCACAGAGAATTGTTAGCTAGCTAGCTACCCACAAAGACTTGACATCTACCTTGTATAACATTAGTTTTAAAGTAATTTTTGTTAAACTATCTGAGTTAGCTACATTATTACGATTCACATATAGCTAGCTGATAGTTATGAAGTAAAACTTTTGCTTTGTATATATCACGTTTTGTCTCTCTTGCCATTGTCCTGGATGGAAGAAGGTTAAGTGAATGTGTAAGGCCATAGTAAGTCAATACGGTGTCGTGGAAATTGTTACACAGGGAAACTCGAAGTCAATCTTCAATGAATCATTGTTTATTATCAGTTAACCTGTTTGGCGTGCAAGCCCGACGTCGGTACACTTATGACAACAGCCACTTCAAGTGCAGGGCGCGAAATTCAAAATATATATTTTTTAAATATTGAACTTTCACACATTAACAAGTCCAATACAGCATATGAAAGGTACACATCTCGTGAATCCAGCCAACATGTCCGATTTTTAAAATGTTTTACAGGGAAGACAAAATATGTAAATCTATTAGCTAACCACGTTAGCAAAAGACTCCACTTTTATTACTCCATCAGTTTTTGACTCCATCAGTAGCTATCACAAATTCGGCCAAATAAAGATATAAATAGCCACTAACCAAGAAACAACCTCATCAGATGACAGTCTGATAACATATTTATTGTATAGCATATGTTTTTTTCGAAAAATGTGCATATTTCAGGTATAAATCATAGTTTACATTGCAGCTACATTCAGAAATTGCACCGAAAGCAGCCATAATATTTACAGACACCAACGTCAAATACCTAATTACTCATCATAAAACATTTCTGAAAAATACATAGTGTACAGCAAATGAAAGACAGGCATCTTGTGATGCCAGACAATATTTCCGATTTATTAAGTGTTTTACAGCGAAAACAAAATGTAGCGTTATATTAGCTTAGCACAATAGCCAGAAACACTTGGGCGCCGGCGACTACGACAGATATATGAAATAACATCATAAATTGGGTCTTACTTTTGCTGATCTTTCATCAGAATGTTGAACAAGGTGTCCTTTGTCCAGATGAGTCATTGTTTGGATTCAGAATGGCAACTTTCTCTCTCCATTTAGCAAGCGCGCTAGCCGGGTTGCACGGATCTCTCCATGTAAACAAACGGAAGAGAACGGAACACGGCAAAACTCCCGAAAAAATTTCAATAATCTGATGAAACTATATTGAAAAAACATACTTTACGATGATATGGTGACATGTATCAAATAAAATCAAAGCCGGAAATAATAGTCGCCTATAACGTCAGCAAAACAAAAGGCAACCCCACTGTCCAAATCGCGTTCTTCAGAGTACCGGAAATGGGGTACACGTCATTCCAAGAGGATTTATTCCATCCCAGATCGAGATAATCACCTCATTTCTTCTCTCACAGCCTTCTTGACACCCAGAGGAAGGTGTATGACGTGCATGTATACTAATAGCTCTTGTGCCCATTTATAGGCAGGAAGAGGAAGAGAGCATCGATTTCAGACTTTGAACTTCCGGGTCAGGAAAAGTGCTGCAGAATGAGTTCTGTTTCACTCAGAGAAATAATTCAAACGGTTTTAGAAACTAGAGAGTGTTTTCTATCCAATAGTAATAATAATATGCATATTGTACGAGCAAGAATTGAGTACGAGGCCGTTTGAAATGGACACATTTTATCAGGCTACTCAATACTGCCCCTTGCAGCCATAAGAAGTTAACTGGAGAGGTTCCAATAGACTTGATGCACCATAGTGAATGTCTGTCAGGAGCTCTAACGGGGCAGTCCCGTTAGATCTCTTAAAAATGTACATCTACCCTGGATAATATTCGTTTTAGGTAATTTTTTGCCTGTTGAACTAGCTGGCTAGCTAGATTATTACGATCCACATATAGCTAGCTAGCTTTGTGTATATCTTGTTTCGTCTCTGTTGCCTTTGTCCTGGTTGGAAGGGTCAGTGAATG
Source organism: Salvelinus namaycush (assembly GCF_016432855.1). Lineage (NCBI taxonomy): Eukaryota > Metazoa > Chordata > Actinopteri > Salmoniformes > Salmonidae > Salvelinus > Salvelinus namaycush. The sequence goes on from NW_024061511.1 coordinate 107,332, forward strand.
GGGAGGTGCAGCGTGAGGTAAAACAGTAAGGGGGGAGAGCTTCTCAAATGTAATACTCTATGTGTTCTCCACACTCTCATCCTCACAAGAACGCGCTCAAGACAACTGCTAAATGTTCAGGTTTTGAGGGGTGGTGGATGGGGATCGGCAGGAGGAAAGACTATTAATTAGATATTGAGAAACAATATCCACCAGCCTTCAAAACATCTCTGAACATTTAGCCTTCGTGTTTTGAGAATAAGTAGATTAGACACATTGTTCTCAGTGCTCTCTCTCTCTCTCTCTCTCTCTCTCTCTCTCTCTCTCTCTCTCTCTCTCTCTCTCTCCCTCTCTCTCTCCCTCTCTCTCCCTCTCTCTCTCCCTCTCTCTCTCCCTCTCTCTCTCTCTCTCTCTCTCTCTCTCTCTCTCTCTGTGGTCCCTCAATTTCTGTCAAACCGCATATGAATATAAAAATTGAGACATATTAATGGGGATGTGACTAACAAAGGTACCTAACACCTTGATGTTGCTATTTTAAGCTTCCCCAATCCCTAACTCACAAGTCCCATTCATATTGCTGCATATAATTTCACTGAATCAGGTACCATTCAGATTAATAATCCATCTGATCTGATTATTGAGGAGAATATCTATTTCAGAGCATTTATTGATGCCTGGATTATAGATATATGACTGTATAGTAGTGTTTCTCAGTCCTGGATTTTAGATGTATGACTGTATAGTAGTGTTTCCCAGTCCTGGATTATAGATGTATGACTGTATAGTAGTGTTTCCAAGTCCTGGATTATAGATGTATGACTGTATAGTAGTGTTTCCCAGTCCTGGATTATAGATGTATGACTGTATAGTAGTGTTTCCCAGTCCTGGATTATAGATGTATGACTGTGTAGTAGTGTTTCCCAGTCCTGGATTATAGATGTATGACTGTATAGTAGTGTTTGCCAGTCCTGGATTATAGATGTATGACTGTATAGTAGTGTTTGCCAGTCCTGGATTATAGATGTATGACTGTATAGTAGTGTTTCCCAGTCCTGGGTTATAGATGTATGACTGTATTGTAGTGTTTCCCAGTCCTGGATTATAGATGTATGACTGTATAGTAGTCTTTCCCAGTCCTGGATTATAGATGTATGACTGTATAGTAGTGTTTCCCAGTCCTGGATTATAGATGTATGACTGTATAGTAGTGTTTCCCAGTCCTGGGTTATAGATGTATGATTGTATAGTAGTCTTTCCCAGTCCTGGATTATAGATGTATGACTGTATAATAGTGTTTCCCAGTCCTGGATTATAGATGTATGACTGTATAGTAGTGTTTTCCAGTCCTGGATTATAGATGTATGACTGTATTGTAGTGTTTCCCAGTCCTGGATTATAGATGTATGACTGTATTGTAGTGTTTCCCAGTCCTGGTCCTGGATTATAGATGTATGACTGTATAGTAGTGTTTCCCAGTCCTGGATTATAGATGTATGACTGTATTGTAGTGTTTCCCAGTCCTGGATTATAGATATATGACTGTATTGTAGTGTTTCCCAGTCCTGGATTAAAGATATATGACTATAGTATTGTTTCCCAGTCCTGGATTATAGATGTATGACTGTATAGTAGTGTTTCCCAGTCCTGGATTATAGATGTATGACTGTATAGTATTGTTTCCCAGTCCTGGATCTGGATTATAGATGTATTACTGTATTGTAGTGTTTCCCAGTCCTAGATTATAGATGTATGACTGTATAGTAGTGTTTCCCAGTCCTGGATTATAGATGTATGACTGTATAGTAGTGTTTCCCAGTCCTGGGTTATAGATGTATGACTGTATAGTAGTGTTTCCCAGTCCTGGATTATAGATGTATGACTGTATAGTAGTATTTCCCAGTCCTGGATTATAGATGTATGACTGTATAGTAGTGTTTCCCAATCCTGGATTATAGATGTATGACTGTATAGTAGTATTTCCCAGTCCTGGGTTATAGATGTATGACTGTATAGTAGTGTTTCCCAGTCCTGGATTATAGATGTATGACTGTATAGTAGTGTTTCCCAATCCTGGATTATAGATGTATGACTGTATAGTAGTGTTTCCCAGTCCTGATTATAGATGTATTACTGTATAGTAGTGTTTCCCAGTCCTGATTATAGATGTATGACTGTATAGTAGTGTGTCCCAGTCCTGGATTATAGATGTATGACTGTATAGTAGTGTTTCCCAGTCCTGGATTATAGATGTATGACTGTATAGTAGTGTTTCCCAGTCCTGGATTATAGATGTATGACTGTATAGTAGTGTTTCCCAGTCCTGGATTATAGATGTATGACTGTATAGTAGTCTTTCCCAGTCCTGGATTATAGATGTATGACTGTATAGTAGTGTTTCCCAGTCCTGGATTATAGATGTATGACTGTATAGTAGTGTTTCCCAGTCCTGGTGTTTTAGTGTTAGGGCAACAACGACTATGGTCACCCCTTTGGGTCCCCAGGACCACGATCAAGAATCGCTACTATAGTATGACTAGAAAAAAACTCTTAAAGCCAGATATATCCCTCACATACACTATCTATGCAGAAACAGTCCTGGATTATCTATATTATCTATATCTATGCAGAAACAGAGGTTTCAGTAGTATTTCTCATGCGACTTTCAGAATAGACTTTTGTCTCGTAACATTTCCTCCTCATTTTATCGAAATGCTTTTAAAAACACGGAAACTAAACGTGGAAACTATGGATAGAAACTTTTCTCCGTGCTCATTATCATAATTCATATGGGCGCCGCTACAAATCCCCGCATTAGCATATTTCGGTTAGCTGATAAATCATGACGAAATACATCATATTACTGTCCTGCTAATGTGACTGGACCTGGTCCTAATGCGTCTGGACCTAATGTGTCTGGACCTAATGTGTCTGGACCTAATGTGTCTGGACCTAATGCGTCTGGACCTAATGTGTCTGTGGTCCTAATGTGTCTGGACCTAATGTGCCTGGACCTAATGTGCCTGGACCTAATGTGTCTGTGGACCTAATGTGTCTGGACCTAATGTGCCTGTGGTCCTAATGTGTCTGGACCTAATGTGCCTGTGGTCCTAATGTGTCTGGACGTAATGTGTCTGGACCTAATGTGTCTGGACCTAATGTGCCTGTGGACCTAATGTGTCTGGACCTAATGTGTCTGGACCTAATGTGCCTGTGGACCTAATGTGGCTGTGGACCTAATGTGCCTGGACCTAATGTGTCTGTGGACCTAATGAGCCTGGTCCTAATGTGTCTGGACCTAATGTGCCTGGACCTAATGTGCCTGGACCTAATGTGTCTGTGGTCCTAATGCGTCTGGACCTAATGTGCCTGGACCTAATGTGCCTGGACCTAATGTGTCTGTGGTCCTAATGCGTCTGGACCTAATGTGCCTGGACCTAATGTGCCTGGACCTAATGTGTCTGTGGACCTAATGTGCCTGGACCTAATGTGTCTGGACCTAATGTGTCTGTGGTCCTAATGCGTCTGGTCCTAATGTGTCTGGACCTAATGTGCCTGTGGACCTAATGTGTCTGGACCTAATGTGTCTGGACCTAATGTGCCTGTGGACCTAATGTGCCTGTGGACCTAATGTGCCTGGACCTAATGTGTCTGTGGTTCTAATGCGTCTGGACCTAATGTGTCTGGACCTAATGTGTCTGGACCTAATGTGCCTGTGGTTCTAATGCGTCTGGACCTAATGTGTCTGGACCTAATGTGTCTGGGCCTAATGTTCCTGTGGACCTAATGTGTCTGGACCTAATGTATCTGGACCTAATGTGTCTGGACCTAATGTGCCTGTGGACCTAATGTGTCTGGACCTAATGTATCTGGACCTAATGTGTCTGGACCTAATGTGCCTGTGGACCTAATGTGTCTGGACCTAATGTGTCTGTGGACCTAATGTGTCTGTGGACCTAATGTGTCTGGACCTAATGTGTCTGGACCTAATGTGTCTGGTCCTAATGTGTCTGGACCTAATGTGTCTGGACCTAATGTGTCTGGTCCTAATGTGTCTGGACCTAATGTGTCTGGACCTAATGTGTCTGGACCTAATGTGCCTGTGGTTCTAATGCGTCAGGACCTAATGTGTCTGGACCTAATGTGTCTGGTCCTAATGTGTCTGGACCTAATGTGTCTGGACCTAATGTGTCTGGACCTAATGTGCCTGTGGTTCTAATGCGTCTGGACCTAATGTGTCTGGACCTAATGTGCCTGTGGACCTAATGTGCCTGGACCTAATGTGTCTGTGGTCCTAATGTGCCTGGACCTAATGTGTCTGGACCTAATGTGTCTGTGGACCTAATCTGTCTGTGGACCTAATGTGTCTTGACCTAATGTGTCTGTGGTCCTAATGTGCCTGGACCTAATGTGTCTGGACCTAATGTGTCTGTGGACCTAATGTGTCTGTGGACCTAATGTGCCTTGACCTAATGTGCCTGCGGTCCTAATGTGTCTGGACCTAATGTGTCTGTGGACCTAATGTGTCTGTGGACCTAATGTGTCTGGACCTAATGTGTCTGGACCTAATGTGTCTGGTCCTAATGTGTCTGGTCCTAATGTGTCTGGACCTAATGTGTCTGGTCCTAATGTGTCTGGACCTAATGTGTCTGTGAACCTAATGTGTCTGGACCTAATGTGTCTGTGGACCTAATGTGTCTGGACCTAATGTGTCTGGACCTAATGTGTCTGTGGACCTAATGTGCCTGGACCTAATGTGTCTGCGGACCTAATGTGTCTGGACCTAATGTGTCTGGACCTAATGTGCCTGGACCTAATGTGTCTGCGGACCTAATGTGTCTGGACCTAATGTGTCTGGACCTAATGTGTCTGGACCTAATGTGTCTGGACCTAATGTGTCTGTGGACCTAATGTGTCTGGACCTAATGTGTCTGTGGACCTAATGTGTCTGGACCTAATGTGTCTGGACCTAATGTGTCTGGACCTAATGTGTCTGGACCTAATGTGCCTGTGGTCCTAATGTGTCTGGACCTAATGTGTCTGGACCTAATGTGTCTGGACCTAATGTGCCTGTGGACCTAATGTGTCTGGACCTAATGTGCCTGGACCTAATGTGCCTGGACCTAATGTGCCTGTGGACCTAATGTGCCTGGACCTAATGTGTCTGGTCCTAATGTGCCTGGACCTAATGTGTCTGTGGACCTAATGTGTCTGTGGACCTAATGTGTCTGGACCTAATGTGTCTGGACCTAATGTGCCTGGACCTATTGTGCCTGGACCTAATGTGCCTGTGGACCTAATGTGCCTGGACCTAATGTGTCTGGACCTAATGTGCCTGTGGACCTAATGTGTCTGGACTGCCGAGAAAACCCCCAGAATCTGATCCAAATGGTTGCCCGATCAGGCAGGTTAGTTGCAGTTATTTAGAAATGAATGTGTACTCAAATGATATACAGTAGGTTATTCACTGCAGTGTACAGCCTAGACTACAGTTGTGTACTCACATGAAAACAATAATAACATTATTCATTACATTGTGTTATTGTTAAACAAAAGGGTAGCTTTTCCAGCTCCATACCCGGGGACTGGGAGGGTAGCCTAGGTTACCTATGATTTCATTATCTTGATAAACACATTTTTTTCCCTATGTAAATTGCCTGGATATATTCACTGCAGTATTAAGTATTAATCCAAACATTGATTTGATGAGTTATAGACTAATATGCATACGCTATAAACTTAAGCTATAGGCTACATCTCCAGCTTGTCTGTCTTCGTTTGTTCCGATGCGCAATTACCCAGCTGGCCTCGCTGCTGCCACGGCTATTCCTCTTAAATCTTGTGGAGTCCAAGGAAAAAGCCAGACTACAAAAAAACTTGTTGGACACTTATTTCGACTTTATTTTTCTTTCAACCCTACTGAGAAGCATATTGGAGGAGAAATGCACGTTTGGCCGAATTGTAAAATAGGCTACAGCGTTAACGGGGCGGGGAGATGGAAAGGAGAAGACAATGTTTTCCTCTCGTAGGTCTCTCTCAACACCGGGCTACAACCTGACAACATTAGGTCTCTCTTAACACCGGGCTACAACCTGACAACATTAGGCCTCTCTTAACACCGGGCTACAACCTGACAACATTAGGCCTCTCTTAACACCGGGCTACAACCTGACAACATTAGGCCTCTCTTAACACCGGGCTACAACCTGACAACATTAGGTCTCTCTTAACACCGGGCTACAACCTGACAACATTAGGTCTATCTTAACACCGGGCTACAACCTGACAACATTAGGCCTCTCTTAACACCGGGCTAAAACCTGACAACATTAGGTCTCTCTTAACACCGGGCTACAACCTGACAACATTAGGCCTCTCTTAACACCGGGCTACAACCTGACAACATTAGGCCTGTCTTAACACCGGGCTACAACCAGACAACAGTGGGTCTCTCTTAACACCGGGCTACAACCTGACAACATTAGGCCTCTCTTAACACCGGGCTACAACCTGACAACATTAGGCCTCTCTTAACACCGGGCTACAACCTGACAACATTAGGTCTCTCTTAACACCGGGCTACAACCTGACAAAATAGGCCTGTCTTAACACCGGGCTACAACCTGACAACATTAGGTCTCTCTTAACACCGGGCTACAACCTGACAACATTAGGCCTCTCTTAACACCGGGCTACAACCTGACAACATTAGGTCTCTCTTAACACCGGGATACAACCTGACAACATTAGGCCTGTCTTAACACCGGGCTACAACCTGACAACATTAGGCCTCTCTTAACACCGGGCTACAACCTGACAACATTAGGCCTCTCTTAACACCGGGCTACAACCTGACAACATTAGGCCTCTCTTTACACCGGGCTACAACCTGACAACATTAGGCCTCTCTTAACACCGGGCTACAACCTGACAACATTAGGCCTCTCTTAACACCGGGCTACAACCTGACAACATTAGGTCTCTCTTAACACCGGGCTACAACCTGACAACATTAGGCCTCTCTTAACACCAGGCTACAACCTGACAAAATAGGCCTCTCTTAACACCAGGCTACAACCTGACAAAATAGGCCTCTCTTAACACCAGGCTACAACCTGACAAAATAGGCCTCTCTTAACACCGGGCTATAACCTGACAAAATAGGTCTCTCTTAACACCGGGCTACAACCTGACAAAATGGGCCTCTCTTAACACTGGGCTATAACCTGACAAAAATAGGCCTCTCTTAACTCCGGGCTATAACCTGACAAAAATAGGCCTACACCATTTTAGAGAAGCCTGCTAATGTACCTTTCTGGACACATACTGATCCAAACGGTTGCATAATCAGGTGTAGTCTGTTTGTCCTTTGCTGTTAATTCAGCATGTAATAAATAGGAGGTGTGAGCAGGGAGGAGCCGCCAGAGATTTTGGGTCCCATTAAAAGATATCACATTGGGGCCCCACCACCACAGGCCACACCAACCCTGCAATTACCTGTAACCACACACCTCCAGAACCCAGTCGACCCATTCAAAGCTTTAAATAACTCTCTACCTGTAACCACACACCTCCAGAACCCAATCGACCCATTCAAAGCTTTAAATAACTCTCTACCTGTAACCACACACCTCCAGAACCCAATCGACCCATTCAAAGCTTTAAATAACTCTCTACCTGTAACCACACACCTCCAGAACCCAGTCGACCCATTCAAAGCTTTAAATAACTCTCTACCTGTAACCACACACCTCCAGAACCCAGTCGACCCATTCAAAGCTTTAAATAACTCTCTACCTGTAACCACACACCTCCAGAACCCAATCGACCCATTCAAAGCTTTAAATAACTCTCTACCTGTAACTACACACCTCCAGAACCCAATCGACCCATTCAAAGCTTTAAATAACTCTCTACCTGTAACCACACACCTCCAGAACCCAATCGACCCAGTCAAAGCTTTAAATAACTCGAGCTTTGCAGGCTTGCAACTCTCTTGTAGTCCCAATATTTACTGTACGATATTTACTGACAGCGAGCAGTGAAAATATAACACTGTGCAGACACGCATGAAACATTCTGCATACAGTGGAATTCACTATTTGATGCAAGACTGAAACCTTCTATAAGAAATGTGCTACAGGACATCTTTTTACAGTCTAAATGTCATTTTAATGGTAAAAATTATTGAATGGAAAATTCTCTTAACATTAATGAAGAAATATAACTTAAATATACATTAACCTCTTAAAAATAAAATAAAATAACATTATTCATCTATAGAATGATATAATAAACAAAATAATCAAATCAGCAGTAGATAGTTGAACTAAGTATACGTACCAACTAGACAATAACCAGCTGTAAAAGTGGAAATGGAAAACAACATGGAAGTGAAAAGGCCCAATGGTGGTGCTAGAGGAAAGGTCAAGAGGTCACCAAATCAACAGGTTTCTTCCACTTGGAGTCTTGATTGTGAACAACAGATTTTATGGGCAATCCAGCCATTACTTTGAGATATATCTTGTCCTCAGTCTTGTTCTCAGTCTGTGGGCATCATGTGTGTAGTGATCCAATATCCATCGGCATTTAACAGTTATCACTGGCCCTTGCTCAGCCTTATTCACCGAGAGCCCAGCGCCGAGCCTTCTTGCCAGCAAAAGTCACTGACCAAGTCTTTTGAAGTCCAGCTTTCTAGTTAACTGACATTCAATGGACAGCATGGCAAGACTGCAAAGCCTGTCCTGGGACATAGTGGACCTCAAATAGTTTTTAAATCAGTTTTAGCTTAATAAAAGCTCTCTCAACACCAGCAACAGCCACAGGCGGTGTGCAAAACATACGTAAAGCAATGCACACTTCTCCAAAAATGCTTTGCAGCTGCATCTTATAAATTGCATTCAGGAGACCAAGAGGGGACAAGTTAGGAAGGGAAGTGGCAGCGTATACAGTGTTCAGGTGTCTTACTTCATTATGAAACTCAGGTGTGAGATCTCTGGAATACTTCATGTTGAAACTCAGGTGTCAGATCTCTGGAATACTTCATGTTGAAACTCAGGTGTCAGATCTCTGGAATACTTCATGATCAGTGGTTGTCACACAGAAGGGACTTTATCCTCACTAATCTGCCCAACTTTCAGAACAGCAGAAAATTATTCTACACATTTTTTTTGCAGTGGTGTCAAACCTATTGTCCAAGTCACTGATGATGTTGTCTATAGCAGTAAAAACCTATTGTCCAGGTCACTGATGATGTTGTCCATAGCAGTAAAAACCTATTGTCCAGGTCACTGATGATGTTGTCCATAGCAGTAAAAACCTAGTGTCCAGGTCACTGATGATGTTGTCCATAGCAGTAAAAACCTATTGTCCAGGTCACTGATGATGTTGTCCATAGCAGTAAAAACCTAGTGTCCAGGTCACTGATGATGTTGTCCATAGCAGTAAAAACCTAGTGTCCAGGTCACTGATGATGTTATCCATAGCAGTAAAAACCTATTGTCCAGGTCACTGATGATGTTGTCCATAGCAGTAAAAACCTATTGTCCAGGTCACTGATGATGTTGTCCATAGCAGTAAAAACCTAGTGTCCAAGTCACTGATGATGTTGTCCATAGCAGTAAAAACCTAGTGTCCAAGTCACTGATGATGTTGTCCATAGCAGTAAAAACCTAGTGTCCAGGTCACTGATGATGTTGTCCATAGCAGTAAAAACCTAGTGTCCAGGTCACTGATGATGTTGTCCATAGCAGTAAAAACCTATTGTCCAAGTCACTGATGATGTTGTCCATAGCAGTAAAAACCTAGTGTCCAGGTCACTGATGATGTTGTCCATAGCAGTAAAAACCTAGTGTCCAAGTCACTGATGATGTTGTCCATAGCAGTAAAAACCTAGTGTCCAAGTCACTGATGATGTTGTCCATAGCAGTAAAAACCTAGTGTCCAGGTCACTGATGATGTTGTCCATAGCAGTAAAAACCTAGTGTCCAGGTCACTGATGATGTTGTCCATAGCAGTAAAAACCTAGTGTCCAGGTCACTGATGATGTTGTCCATAGCAGTAAAAACCTAGTGTCCAAGTCACTGATGATGTTGTCCATAGCAGTAAAAACCTATTGTCCAGGTCACTGATGATGTTGTCCATAGCAGTAAAAACCTAGTGTCCAAGTCACTGATGATGTTGTCCATAGCAGTAAAAACCTAGTGTCCAAGTCACTGATGATGTTGTCCATAGCAGTAAAAACCTAGTGTCCAAGTCACTGATGATGTTGTCCATAGCAGTAAAAACCTATTGTCCAAGTCACTGAGGATGTTGTCCATAGCAGTAAAAACCTAGTGTCCAAGTCACTGATGATGTTGTCCATAGCAGTAAAAACCTAGTGTCCAAGTCACTGATGATGTTGTCCATAGCAGTAAAAACCTAGTGTCCAAGTCACTGATGATGTTGTCTATAGCAGTAAAAACCTAGTGTCCAAGTCACTGATGATGTTGTCCATAGCAGTAAAAACCTAGTGTCCAAGTCACTGATGATGTTGTCCATAGCAGTAAAAACCTAGTGTCCAAGTCACTGATGATGTTGTCTATAGCAGTAAAAACCTAGTGTCCAAGTCACTGATGATGTTGTCCATAGCAGTAAAAACCTAGTGTCCAAGTCACTGATGATGTTGTCCATAGCAGTAAAAACCTAGTGTCCAGGTCACTGATGATGTTGTCCATAGCAGTAAAAACCTAGTGTCCAAGTCACTGATGATGTTGTCCATAGCAGTAAAAACCTATTGTCCAAGTCACTGATGATGTTGTCCATAGCAGTAAAAACCTAGTGTCCAAGTCACTGATGATGTTGTCCATAGCAGTAAAAACCTGTTGTCCAAGTCACTGATGATGTTGTCCATAGCAGTAAAAACCTAGTGTCCAGGTCACTGATGATGTTGTCCACAGCAGTAAAAACCTAGTGTCCAGGTCACTGATGATGTTGTCCATAGCAGTAAAAACCTATTGTCCAAGTCACTGATGATGTTGTCCATAGCAGTAAAAACCTAGTGTCCAGGTCACTGATGATGTTGTCCATAGCAGTAAAAACCTAGTGTCCAAGTCACTGATGATGTTGTCCATAGCAGTAAAAACCTAGTGTCCAAGTCACTGATGATGTTGTCCATAGCAGTAAAAACCTAGTGTCCAGGTCACTGATGATGTTGTCCATAGCAGTAAAAACCTAGTGTCCAGGTCACTGATGATGTTGTCCATAGCAGTAAAAACCTAGTGTCCAGGTCACTGATGATGTTGTCCATAGCAGTAAAAACCTAGTGTCCAAGTCACTGATGATGTTGTCCATAGCAGTAAAAACCTAGTGTCCAGGTCACTGATGATGTTGTCCATAGCAGTAAAAACCTAGTGTCCAAGTCACTGATGATGTTGTCCATAGCAGTAAAAACCTAGTGTCCAAGTCACTGATGATGTTGTCCATAGCAGTAAAAACCTAGTGTCCAGGTCACTGATGATGTTGTCCATAGCAGTAAAAACCTAGTGTCCAGGTCACTGATGATGTTGTCCATAGCAGTAAAAACCTAGTGTCCAGGTCACTGATGATGTTGTCCATAGCAGTAAAAACCTAGTGTCCAAGTCACTGATGATGTTGTCCATAGCAGTAAAAACCTAGTGTCCAGGTCACTGATGATGTTGTCCATAGCAGTAAAACCTAGTGTCCAAGTCACTGATGATGTTGTCCATAGCAGTAAAAACCTAGTGTCCAGGTCACTGATGATGTTGTCCAAGCAGTAAAAACCTAGTGTCCAGGTCACTGATGATGTTGTCCATAGCAGTTTAAAAACCTAGTGTCCAGTCACTGATGATGTTGTCCACTAGCAGTAAAAACCTAGTGTCCAGGTCACTGATGATGTTGTCCATAGCAGTAAAAACCTAGTGTCAAGTCACTGCTGATGTTGTCCATAGCAGTAAAAACCTAGTGTCCCAGTCACTGATGATGTTGTCCATAGCAGTAAAACCTAGTGTCAAGTCACTGATGATGTTGTTCCATAGCAGTAAAAACCTAGTGTCCAAGTCACTGACTGATGTTGTCCACTAGCAGCTAAAAATCTAGATTGGCCAAGTCACGATGCTGTTGTCCATAAACTGATGATGTGTCCTAGCAGTAAAAACTAGTGTCCAAGTCACTGATAGATGTTGGTCCATAGCAGTTAAAAACTAGTTTCCAGGTCACTGAGATGTTGTCCATAGCAGTAAAAACCTAGTGTCCAAGGTCACTGATGACTGTTGTCCATAGCAGTAAAAACCTAGTGTCCAAGGTCAATGATGATGTTATCCATAG
>NW_024061512.1:0-35000 GCF_016432855.1 Salvelinus namaycush
ATGTCTCATGGGTGGAGGCACCAGAAGAACTAGAGAGAGTACGACTGGGGCTAGTTCTTCCCACAGACACCATGTCTCATGGGTGGAGGGTCAGAAGACTAGAGAGAGTAGACTGGGCTAGTCTTCCCACAGACACCATGTCTCATGGGTTGGAGGTCAGGAACGACTTAGAGAGAGTAGACTGGCTAGTCTTCACAGAACCATGTCTCATGTGGTGGCGCACCAGAAGACTAGAGAGAGTGACTGGGCTAGTCTCCACAGACACCATGTCTCATGGGTGGAGCCCCAGAAGACTAGAGAGAGTAGACTGGGCTAGTCTTCCCACAGACACCATGTCTCAGGGTGGAGCACCAGGAAGACTAGAGAGAGTAGACTGGGCTAGTCTTCCCACAGGACACCATGTCTCATGGGTGGAGCACCAGAAGACTAGAGAGAGTAGACTGGGGCTAGTCTTCCCACAGACACCATGTCTCATGGTGGAGCACCAGAAGACTAGAGAGAGTAGACTGGGCTAGTCTTCCCACAGACACCATGTCTCATGGGTGGAGCACCAGAAGACTAGAGAGAGTAGACTGGGCTAGTCTTCACACAGACACCATGTCTCATGGGTGGAGCACCAGAAGACTAGAGAGAGAGTAGACTGGACTAGTCTTCCCACAGACACCATGTCTCATGGGTGGAGCACCAGAAGACTAGAGAGAGTAGACTGGGCTAGTCTTCCCACAGACACCATGTCTCATGGGTGGAGGGTCAGGAGACTAGAGAGAGTAGACTGGGCTAGTCTTCCCACAGACACCATGTCTCATGGGTGGAGCACCAGAAGACTAGAGAGAGTAGACTGGGCTAGTCTTCCACAGACACCATGTCTCATGGGTGGAGCACCAGAAGACTAGAGAGAGTAGACTGGGCTAGTCTTCACACAGACACCATGTCTCATGGGTGGAGCACCAGGAGACTAGAGAGAGTAGACTGGGCTAGTCTTCCCACAGACACCATGTCTCATGGGTGGAGCACCAGAAGACTAGAGAGAGTAGACTGGGCTAGTCTTCCCACAGACACCATGTCTCATGGGTGGAGCACCAGAAGACTAGAGAGAGTAGACTGGGATAGTCTTCCCACAGTAAACAACAGCTGGTGCACAAAATCTAAGGAAGTCTCTAGATTTTGCTCGCCTGAAGTAGAGTATATTGTGATAAATTGCAGGCCACACTACTTGCCTAGAGAGTTTTCAGCGATACTTTTCATGGCTGTTTATTTACCACCACAATCAGATGCTGGCACTAAGACCGCACTCAGTCAGCTGTATAGGGAAATAAGCAAACAGGAAACCACTCACCCAGAGGCGGCGCTCTTAGTGGCCGGAGACTTTAATGCAGGGAAACTTAAATCAATCTCTATCAACATGTTAAATGTGCAACCAGAGGGAAACAATTCTAGATCACCTGTAATCCACACACAGAGACGCGTAACAAAGCTCTCCCTCGCCCTACGTTTGGTAAATCCGATCACAACTCTATCCTCCTGATTCCTGCTTACAAGCAAAAATTAAAGCAGGAAGCACCAGTGACTCGGTCTATAAAAACATGGTCAGATGAAGCAGATGATAAACTACAGGACTGTTTGACTATCACAGACTGGAACATGTTCCGGGATTTTTCCGATGACATTGAGGAGTACACCACATCAGTCACTGGCTTCATCAATAAGTGCATTGAGGACGTCTTCCCCACAGTGACTGTACGTACATACCCCAACCAGAAGCCATGGATTACAGGCAACATTCGCACTGAGATAAAGGGTAGAGCTGCCGCTTTCAAGGTGCGGGACTCTAACCCGGAAGCTTACAAGAAATCCCGCTATGCCCTGCGACGAACCATCAAACAGGAAAAACGTCAATACAAGGCTAAGATTGAATCATACTACACCGGCTCCGACGCTCGTCGAATGTGGCAGGGCTTGCAAACTATTACAGACTACAAAGGGAAGCACAGCCGCGAGCTGCACAGGGACACAAGCCTACCAGACAAGCTAAATCACTTCTATGCTGGCTTCGAGGCAAGCAACACTGAGGCATGCATGAGAGCATCAGCTGTTCCGGACGACTGTGAGCACGCTCTCCGTAGCTGACGTGAGTAAGACCTTTAAAGAGGTCAACATACACCAGACTGCAGGGCCAGACAGTTTACCAGGACGTGTGCTCCGAGCATGTGCTGACCAACTGGCAGGTGTCTTCACTGACATTTTCAACATGTCCCTGATTGAGTCTGTAATAACAACATGCTTCAAGCAGACCACCAGAGTCCATGTCCCAAGAACACAAAGGCAACCTGTCTAAATGACTACAGACCCATAGCACTCACGTCCAGAGCCATGAAGTGCTTTGAAAAGCTGGTAATGGCTCACATCAACACCATCATCCCAGAAACCCTAGACCCACTCCAATTTGCATACCGCACAAACAGATCCACAGATGATGCAATCTCTATTGCACTCCACACTGCCCTTTCCCACCTGGACAAAAGGAACACCTATGTGAGAATGCTATTCATTGAGTACAGCTCAGCGTTCAACAACATAGTACCCTCAAAGCTCCTCACTAAGCTAAGGATCCTGGGACTAAACACCTCCCTCTGCAACTGGATCCTGGACTTCCTGACGGGCCGCCCCCAGGTGGTGAGGGTAGACAACAACACATCTGCCACGCTGATCCTCAACACTGGAGCTCCCCAGGGGTGCGTGCTCAGTCCCCTCCTGTACTCCATGTTCACCCACGCCTGCATGGCCAGGCACGAGTTCAACACCATCATTAAGTTTTCAGACAACACAACAGTGGTAGGCCTGATCACCAACAACGACGAGACAGCCTATAGGGAGGAGGTCAGAGACCTGACCGTGTGGTGCCAGGATAACAACCTATCCCTCAACGTAATCAAGACTAAGGAGATGATTGTGGACTTCAGGAAAAGGAGCACGAGCACGAGCACGTCCCCATTCTCATCGACGGGGCTGCAGTGGAGCAGGTTGAGAGCTTCAAATTCCTTGGTGTCCACATCACCAACAAACTAAAATGATCCAAACACACCAAGACAGTCGTGAAGAGGGCACAACAAAGCCTATTCCCCCTCAGGAAACTAAAAGATTTGGCATGGGTCCTGAGATCCTCAAAAGGTTCTACAGCTGCAACATCGAGAGCATCCTGACTGGTTGCATCACTGCCTGGTACGGCAACTGCTCGGCCTCCGACCGCAAGGCACTACAGAGGGTAGTGCGTACGGCCCAGTACTTCACTGGAGCTAAGCTGCCTGCCATCCAGGACCTCTACACCAGGCGGTGTCAGAGGAAGGCCCTAAAAAATGTCAAAGACACCAGCCCATAGAATGTTCTCTCTACTACCGCATGGCAAGCGGTACCGGAGTGCCAAGTCTAGGACAAAAAGGCTTCTCAACAGTTTTTACCCCCAAGCCATAAGACTCCTGAACAGGTAACCAAAAGGTTACCCAGACTATTTGCATTGTGTGCCCCCAACCCCTCTTTTACGCTGCTGCTACTCTCTGTTTATCATATATGCATAGTCACTTTAACTATACAATCATGTACATGCTACCTCAATTGGGCAGACCAACCATTGCTCCCGCACATTGGCTAACCGGGCTATCTGCATTGTGTCCCACCTCCCGCCAACCCCTCTTTTTACGCTACTGCTACTCTCTGTTCATCATATATGCATAGTCACTTTAACCATACCTACATGTACATAATACCTCAATCAGCCTGACTAACCGGTGTCTGTATATAGCCTTGCTACTCTTATTTTAAAATGTATTTTTACTGTTGTTTTATTTCTTTACTTACCTACACACACACCTTTTTTTCACACTATTGGTTAGAGCCTGTAAGTAAGCATTTCACTGTAAGGTCTACTACACCTGTTGTATTCAGCAGTTCACTGTAAGGTCTACTACACCTGTTGTATTCAGCATTTCACTGTAAGGTCTACTACACCTGTTGTATTCAGCATTTCACTGTGAGGTCTACTACACCTGTTGTATTCAGCATTTCACTGTAAGGTCTACTACACCTGTTGTATTCAGCATTTCACTGTGAGGTCTACTACACCTGTTGTATTCAGCATTTCACTGTAAGGTCTACTACACCTGTTGTATTCAGCATTTCACTGTAAGGTCTACTACACCTGTTGTATTCAGCATTTCACTGTAAGGTCTACTACACCTGTTGTATTCAGCATTTCACTGTAAGGTCTACTACACCTGTTGTATTCACCATTTCACTGTGAGGTCTATTACACCTGTTGTATTCAGCATTTCACTGTAAGGTCTACTACACCTGTTGTATTCAGCATTTCACTGTAAGGTCTACTACACCTGTTGTATTCAGCATTTCACTGTGAGGTCTACTACACCTGTTGTATTCAGCATTTCACTGTAAGGTCTACTACACCTGTTGTATTCAGCATTTCACTGTAAGGTCTACTACACCTGTTGTATTCAGCATTTCACTGTAAGGTCTACACCTGTTGTATTCAGCATTTCACTGTAAGGTCTACACCTGTTGTATTCTGCGCACGTGACAAACTTTGATTTGATACCATGTCTCATGGGTGGAGGGTCAGAAGACTAGAGAGTAGACTGGGCTAGTCTTCCCACAGACACCATGTCTCATGGGTGGAGCACCAGAAGACTAGAGAGAGTACACTGGGCTAGTCTTCCCACAGACACCATGTCTCATGGGTGGAGCACCAGAAGACTAGAGAGAGTAGACTGGGCTAGTCTTCACACAGACACCATGTCTCATGGGTGGAGGGTCAGAAGACTAGAGAGTAGACTGGGCTAGTCTTCCCACAGACACCATGTCTCATGGGTGGAGCACCAGAAGACTAGAGAGAGTACACTGGGCTAGTCTTCCCACAGACACCATGTCTCATGGGTGGAGCACCAGAAGACTAGAGAGAGTAGACTGGGCTAGTCTTCCCACAGACACCATGTCTCATGGGTGGAGCACCAGAAGACTAGAGAGAGTAGACTGGGCTAGTCTTCACACAGACACCATGTCTCATGGGTGGAGCACCAGAAGACTAGAGAGAGTACACTGGGCTAGTCTTCCCACAGACACCATGTCTCATGGGTGGAGCACCAGAAGACTAGAGAGAGTACACTGGGCTAGTCTTCACACAGACACCATGTCTCATGGGTGGAGCACCAGAAGACTAGAGAGAGTAGACTGGGCTAGTCTTCACACAGACACCATGTCTCATGGGTGGAGCACCAGGAGACTAGAGAGAGTAGACTGGGCTAGTCTTCCCACAGACACCATGTCTCATGGGTGAAGGGTCAGAAGACTAGAGAGAGTAGACTGGGCTAGTCTTCACACAGACACCATGTCTAATGGGTGGAGCACCAGGAGACTAGAGAGAGTAGACTGGGCTAGTCTTCCCACAGACACCATGTCTCATGGGTGGAGCACCAGAAGACTAGAGAGAGTAGACTGGGCTAGTCTTCCCACAGACACCATGTCTCATGGGTGGAGCACCAGAAGACTAGAGAGAGTAGACTGGGCTAGTCTTCACACAGACACCATGTCTCATGGGTGGAGCACCAGAAGACTAGAGAGAGTAGACTGGGCTAGTCTTCACACAGACACCATGTCTCATGGGTGGAGCACCAGAAGACTAGAGAGAGAGTAGACTGGACTAGTCTTCCCACAGACACCATGTCTCATGGGTGGAGCACCAGAAGACTAGAGAGAGTACACTGGGCTAGTCTTCCCACAGACACCATGTCTCATGGGTGGAGGGTCAGGAGACTAGAGAGAGTAGACTGGGCTAGTCTTCCCACAGACACCATGTCTCATGGGTGGAGCACCAGAAGACTAGAGAGAGTAGACTGGGCTAGTCTTCCACAGACACCATGTCTCATGGGTGGAGCACCAGAAGACTAGAGAGAGTAGACTGGGCTAGTCTTCACACAGACACCATGTCTCATGGGTGGAGCACCAGGAGACTAGAGAGAGTAGACTGGGCTAGTCTTCCCACAGACACCATGTCTCATGGGTGGAGCACCAGAAGACTAGAGAGAGTAGACTGGGCTAGTCTTCCCACAGACACCATGTCTCATGGTGGAGCACCAGAAGACTAGAGAGAGTAGACTGGGCTAGTCTTCCCACAGACACCATGTCTCATGGGTGGAGCACCAGAAGACTAGAGAGAGTAGACTGGGCTAGTCTTCACACAGACACCATGTCTCATGGGTGGAGCACCAGAAGACTAGAGAGAGAGTAGACTGGACTAGTCTTCCCACAGACACCATGTCTCATGGGTGGAGCACCAGAAGACTAGAGAGAGTAGACTGGGCTAGTCTTCCCACAGACACCATGTCTCATGGGTGGAGGGTCAGGAGACTAGAGAGAGTAGACTGGGCTAGTCTTCCCACAGACACCATGTCTCATGGGTGGAGCACCAGAAGACTAGAGAGAGTAGACTGGGCTAGTCTTCCACAGACACCATGTCTCATGGGTGGAGCACCAGAAGACTAGAGAGAGTAGACTGGGCTAGTCTTCACACAGACACCATGTCTCATGGGTGGAGCACCAGGAGACTAGAGAGAGTAGACTGGGCTAGTCTTCCCACAGACACCATGTCTCATGGGTGGAGCACCAGAAGACTAGAGAGAGTAGACTGGGCTAGTCTTCCCACAGACACCATGTCTCATGGGTGGAGCACCAGAAGACTAGAGAGAGTAGACTGGGATAGTCTTCCCACAGTAAACAACAGCTGGTGCACAAAATCTAAGGAAGTCTCTAGATTTTGCTCGCCTGAAGTAGAGTATATTGTGATAAATTGCAGGCCACACTACTTGCCTAGAGAGTTTTCAGCGATACTTTTCATGGCTGTTTATTTACCACCACAATCAGATGCTGGCACTAAGACCGCACTCAGTCAGCTGTATAGGGAAATAAGCAAACAGGAAACCACTCACCCAGAGGCGGCGCTCTTAGTGGCCGGAGACTTTAATGCAGGGAAACTTAAATCAATCTCTATCAACATGTTAAATGTGCAACCAGAGGGAAACAATTCTAGATCACCTGTAATCCACACACAGAGACGCGTAACAAAGCTCTCCCTCGCCCTACGTTTGGTAAATCCGATCACAACTCTATCCTCCTGATTCCTGCTTACAAGCAAAAATTAAAGCAGGAAGCACCAGTGACTCGGTCTATAAAAACATGGTCAGATGAAGCAGATGATAAACTACAGGACTGTTTGACTATCACAGACTGGAACATGTTCCGGGATTTTTCCGATGACATTGAGGAGTACACCACATCAGTCACTGGCTTCATCAATAAGTGCATTGAGGACGTCTTCCCCACAGTGACTGTACGTACATACCCCAACCAGAAGCCATGGATTACAGGCAACATTCGCACTGAGATAAAGGGTAGAGCTGCCGCTTTCAAGGTGCGGGACTCTAACCCGGAAGCTTACAAGAAATCCCGCTATGCCCTGCGACGAACCATCAAACAGGAAAAACGTCAATACAAGGCTAAGATTGAATCATACTACACCGGCTCCGACGCTCGTCGAATGTGGCAGGGCTTGCAAACTATTACAGACTACAAAGGGAAGCACAGCCGCGAGCTGCACAGGGACACAAGCCTACCAGACAAGCTAAATCACTTCTATGCTGGCTTCGAGGCAAGCAACACTGAGGCATGCATGAGAGCATCAGCTGTTCCGGACGACTGTGAGCACGCTCTCCGTAGCTGACGTGAGTAAGACCTTTAAAGAGGTCAACATACACCAGACTGCAGGGCCAGACAGTTTACCAGGACGTGTGCTCCGAGCATGTGCTGACCAACTGGCAGGTGTCTTCACTGACATTTTCAACATGTCCCTGATTGAGTCTGTAATAACAACATGCTTCAAGCAGACCACCAGAGTCCATGTCCCAAGAACACAAAGGCAACCTGTCTAAATGACTACAGACCCATAGCACTCACGTCCAGAGCCATGAAGTGCTTTGAAAAGCTGGTAATGGCTCACATCAACACCATCATCCCAGAAACCCTAGACCCACTCCAATTTGCATACCGCACAAACAGATCCACAGATGATGCAATCTCTATTGCACTCCACACTGCCCTTTCCCACCTGGACAAAAGGAACACCTATGTGAGAATGCTATTCATTGAGTACAGCTCAGCGTTCAACAACATAGTACCCTCAAAGCTCCTCACTAAGCTAAGGATCCTGGGACTAAACACCTCCCTCTGCAACTGGATCCTGGACTTCCTGACGGGCCGCCCCCAGGTGGTGAGGGTAGACAACAACACATCTGCCACGCTGATCCTCAACACTGGAGCTCCCCAGGGGTGCGTGCTCAGTCCCCTCCTGTACTCCATGTTCACCCACGCCTGCATGGCCAGGCACGAGTTCAACACCATCATTAAGTTTTCAGACAACACAACAGTGGTAGGCCTGATCACCAACAACGACGAGACAGCCTATAGGGAGGAGGTCAGAGACATGACCGTGTGGTGCCAGGATAACAACCTATCCCTCAACGTAATCAAGACTAAGGAGATGATTGTGGACTTCAGGAAAAGGAGCACGAGCACGAGCACGTCCCCATTCTCATCGACGGGGCTGCAGTGGAGCAGGTTGAGAGCTTCAAATTCCTTGGTGTCCACATCACCAACAAACTAAAATGATCCAAACACACCAAGACAGTCGTGAAGAGGGCACAACAAAGCCTATTCCCCCTCAGGAAACTAAAAAGATTTGGCATGGGTCCTGAGATCCTCAAAAGGTTCTACAGCTGCAACATCGAGAGCATCCTGACTGGTTGCATCACTGCCTGGTACGGCAACTGCTCGGCCTCCGACCGCAAGGCACTACAGAGGGTAGTGCGTACGGCCCAGTACTTCACTGGAGCTAAGCTGCCTGCCATCCAGGACCTCTACACCAGGCGGTGTCAGAGGAAGGCCCTAAAAAATGTCAAAGACCCCAGCCCATAGAATGTTCTCTCTACTACCGCATGGCAAGCGGTACCGGAGTGCCAAGTCTAGGACAAAAAGGCTTCTCAACAGTTTTTACCCCCAAGCCATAAGACTCCTGAACAGGTAACCAAAAGGTTACCCAGACTATTTGCATTGTGTGCCCCCAACCCCTCTTTTACGCTGCTGCTACTCTCTGTTTATCATATATGCATAGTCACTTTAACTATACAATCATGTACATGCTACCTCAATTGGGCAGACCAACCATTGCTCCCGCACATTGGCTAACCGGGCTATCTGCATTGTGTCCCACCTCCCGCCAACCCCTCTTTTTACGCTACTGCTACTCTCTGTTCATCATATATGCATAGTCACTTTAACCATACCTACATGTACATAATACCTCAATCAGCCTGACTAACCGGTGTCTGTATATAGCCTTGCTACTCTTATTTTAAAATGTATTTTTACTGTTGTTTTATTTCTTTACTTACCTACACACACACCTTTTTTTCACACTATTGGTTAGAGCCTGTAAGTAAGCATTTCACTGTAAGGTCTACTACACCTGTTGTATTCAGCAGTTCACTGTAAGGTCTACTACACCTGTTGTATTCAGCATTTCACTGTAAGGTCTACTACACCTGTTGTATTCAGCATTTCACTGTGAGGTCTACTACACCTGTTGTATTCAGCATTTCACTGTAAGGTCTACTACACCTGTTGTATTCAGCATTTCACTGTGAGGTCTACTACACCTGTTGTATTCAGCATTTCACTGTAAGGTCTACTACACCTGTTGTATTCAGCATTTCACGGTAAGGTCTACTACACCTGTTGTATTCAGCATTTCACTGTAAGGTCTACTACACCTGTTGTATTCAGCATTTCACTGTAAGGTCTACTACACCTGTTGTATTCAGCATTTCACTGTAAGGTCTACTACACCTGTTGTATTCAGCATTTCACTGTGAGGTCTACTACACCTGTTGTATTCAGCATTTCACTGTAAGGTCTACTACACCTGTTGTATTCAGCATTTCACTGTAAGGTCTACTACACCTGTTGTATTCAGCATTTCACTGTAAGGTCTACTACACCTGTTGTATTCAGCATTTCACTGTAAGGTCTACTACACCTGTTGTATTCACCATTTCACTGTGAGGTCTATTACACCTGTTGTATTCAGCATTTCACTGTAAGGTCTACTACACCTGTTGTATTCAGCATTTCACTGTAAGGTCTACTACACCTGTTGTATTCAGCATTTCACTGTGAGGTCTACTACACCTGTTGTATTCAGCATTTCACTGTAAGGTCTACTACACCTGTTGTATTCAGCATTTCACTGTAAGGTCTACTACACCTGTTGTATTCAGCATTTCACTGTAAGGTCTACACCTGTTGTATTCAGCATTTCACTGTAAGGTCTACACCTGTTGTATTCTGCGCACGTGACAAACTTTGATTTGATACCATGTCTCATGGGTGGAGGGTCAGAAGACTAGAGAGTAGACTGGGCTAGTCTTCCCACAGACACCATGTCTCATGGGTGGAGCACCAGAAGACTAGAGAGAGTACACTGGGCTAGTCTTCCCACAGACACCATGTCTCATGGGTGGAGCACCAGAAGACTAGAGAGAGTAGACTGGGCTAGTCTTCACACAGACACCATGTCTCATGGGTGGAGGGTCAGAAGACTAGAGAGTAGACTGGGCTAGTCTTCCCACAGACACCATGTCTCATGGGTGGAGCACCAGAAGACTAGAGAGAGTACACTGGGCTAGTCTTCCCACAGACACCATGTCTCATGGGTGGAGCACCAGAAGACTAGAGAGAGTAGACTGGGCTAGTCTTCCCACAGACACCATGTCTCATGGGTGGAGCACCAGAAGACTAGAGAGAGTAGACTGGGCTAGTCTTCACACAGACACCATGTCTCATGGGTGGAGCACCAGAAGACTAGAGAGAGTACACTGGGCTAGTCTTCCCACAGACACCATGTCTCATGGGTGGAGCACCAGAAGACTAGAGAGAGTACACTGGGCTAGTCTTCACACAGACACCATGTCTCATGGGTGGAGCACCAGAAGACTAGAGAGAGTAGACTGGGCTAGTCTTCACACAGACACCATGTCTCATGGGTGGAGCACCAGGAGACTAGAGAGAGTAGACTGGGCTAGTCTTCCCACAGACACCATGTCTCATGGGTGAAGGGTCAGAAGACTAGAGAGAGTAGACTGGGCTAGTCTTCACACAGACACCATGTCTAATGGGTGGAGCACCAGGAGACTAGAGAGAGTAGACTGGGCTAGTCTTCCCACAGACACCATGTCTCATGGGTGGAGCACCAGAAGACTAGAGAGAGTAGACTGGGCTAGTCTTCCCACAGACACCATGTCTCATGGGTGGAGCACCAGAAGACTAGAGAGAGTAGACTGGGCTAGTCTTCACACAGACACCATGTCTCATGGGTGGAGCACCAGAAGACTAGAGAGAGTAGACTGGGCTAGTCTTCACACAGACACCATGTCTCATGGGTGGAGCACCAGAAGACTAGAGAGAGAGTAGACTGGACTAGTCTTCCCACAGACACCATGTCTCATGGGTGGAGCACCAGAAGACTAGAGAGAGTACACTGGGCTAGTCTTCCCACAGACACCATGTCTCATGGGTGGAGGGTCAGGAGACTAGAGAGAGTAGACTGGGCTAGTCTTCCCACAGACACCATGTCTCATGGGTGGAGCACCAGAAGACTAGAGAGAGTAGACTGGGCTAGTCTTCCACAGACACCATGTCTCATGGGTGGAGCACCAGAAGACTAGAGAGAGTAGACTGGGCTAGTCTTCACACAGACACCATGTCTCATGGGTGGAGCACCAGGAGACTAGAGAGAGTAGACTGGGCTAGTCTTCCCACAGACACCATGTCTCATGGGTGGAGCACCAGAAGACTAGAGAGAGTAGACTGGGCTAGTCTTCCCACAGACACCATGTCTCATGGTGGAGCACCAGAAGACTAGAGAGAGTAGACTGGGCTAGTCTTCCCACAGACACCATGTCTCATGGGTGGAGCACCAGAAGACTAGAGAGAGTAGACTGGGCTAGTCTTCACACAGACACCATGTCTCATGGGTGGAGCACCAGAAGACTAGAGAGAGAGTAGACTGGACTAGTCTTCCCACAGACACCATGTCTCATGGGTGGAGCACCAGAAGACTAGAGAGAGTAGACTGGGCTAGTCTTCCCACAGACACCATGTCTCATGGGTGGAGGGTCAGGAGACTAGAGAGAGTAGACTGGGCTAGTCTTCCCACAGACACCATGTCTCATGGGTGGAGCACCAGAAGACTAGAGAGAGTAGACTGGGCTAGTCTTCCACAGACACCATGTCTCATGGGTGGAGCACCAGAAGACTAGAGAGAGTAGACTGGGCTAGTCTTCACACAGACACCATGTCTCATGGGTGGAGCACCAGGAGACTAGAGAGAGTAGACTGGGCTAGTCTTCCCACAGACACCATGTCTCATGGGTGGAGCACCAGAAGACTAGAGAGAGTAGACTGGGCTAGTCTTCCCACAGGCACCATGTCTCATGGGTGGAGCACCAGAAGACTAGAGAGAGTAGACTGGACTAGTCTTCCCACAGACACCATGTCTCATGGGTGGAGCACCAGAAGACTAGAGAGAGTAGACTGGGCTAGTCTTCACACAGACACCATGTCTCATGGGTGGAGGGTCAGAAGACTAGAGAGAGTAGACTGGGCTAGTCTTCACACAGACACCATGTCTCATGGGTGGAGCACCAGAAGACTAGAGAGAGTAGACTGGACTAGTCTTCCCACAGACACCATGTCTCATGGGTGGAGCACCAGAAGACTAGAGAGAGTAGACTGGACTAGTCTTCCCACAGACACCATGTCTCATGGGTGGAGCACCAGAAGACTAGAGAGAGTAGACTGGGCTAGTCTTCACACAGACACCATGTCTCATGGGTGGAGGGTCAGAAGACTAGAGAGAGTAGACTGGGCTAGTCTTCCCACAGACACCATGTCTCATGGGTGGAGCACCAGAAGACTAGAGAGAGTAGACTGGACTAGTCTTCACACAGACACCATGTCTCATGGGTGGAGCACCAGAAGACTAGAGAGAGTAGACTGGGCTAGTCTTCCCACAGACACCATGTCTCATGGGTGGAGCACCAGAAGACTAGAGAGAGTAGACTGGGCTAGTCTTCACACAGACACCATGTCTCATGGGTGGAGCACCAGAAGACTAGAGAGAGTAGACTGGGCTAGTCTTCCCACAGACACCATGTCTCATGGGTGGAGGGACAGAAGTCTGACAAGCAAGATGGCATCCTCCCATTCGGTTCTGGCAGATCTAGAGCGGCATCATCCATAGGGTGGAATCTGCAACACGGTCAAAGTGGACAGGAAAGTTTCGCCCAACTTTCAACGTTTAACAGCCTGGAATCCAAACTGATGTGCTGGTGAAACAGAGTATATCAGCTTGGATTCCAGGCTAGTCTAACTGTGGAAATCACACCGGGTGTTATTGAGTCACAACTGTGCAGCAGTAATGTTGTTTGAGGTGGGTAATGGATTGTTTCCCACAGAAGGAGTACATCAATAATATACAACTTAGAATAACAAGATGCATACTCAGCTTGTTAAATAAGAGAGGGTTTGGGATTTATTTTGTTGAAGACAAACCATTACAATGTTTAAATCAACACTAACAACTTTGTTTACGACACCTTATGTGAAAGGAGAGCAGCAGAGTCATGAGATGTGCACCCTGGGTAATAACATCATTCCCTAGGACGGTATTTGATTAGTAATCCTGGTAGTAAATTAGCCATAGCAATGAATTCATCTGGCTTCGTAATTGCATTGGAAGGCTTTCACAGGCCGGGTAGAGGAGGCATTAGAAGGCTTTCACAGGCCAGGTAGAGGAGGCATTGGAAGGCTTTCACAGGCCAGGTAGAGGAGGCATTGGAAGGCTTTCACAGGCCAGGTAGAGGAGGCATTGGAAGGCTTTCACAGGCCAGGTAGAGGAGGCATTGGAAGGCTTTCACAGGCCAGGTAGAGGAGGCATTGGAAGGCTTTCACAGGCCAGGTAGAGGAGGCATTGGAAGGCTTTCACAGGCCAGGTAGAGGAGGCATTGGAAGGCTTTTGCAATTTAGCTGACACACCACTGAAATGTAAGTTAAAATGTTAACTTGGACTTTTAAATCGTCAATTTAAAAATAAAGTAAAAAGTATCTATTAATCGCAGACTTCCCAGTTTACGACCTAGCTTCCTGTATCAAACAACAGCTTACGACCTAGCTTCCTGTATCAAACAACAGCTTACGACCTAGCTTCCTGTATCAAACAACAGCTTACGACCTAGCTTCCTGTATCAAACAACAGCTTACGACCTAGCTTCCTGTATCAAACAACAGCTTACGACCTAGCTTCCTGTATCAAACAACAGCTTACGACCTAGCTTCCTGTATCAAACAACAGCTTACGACCTAGCTTCCTGTATCAAACAACAGCTTACGACCTAGCTTCCTGTATCAAACAACAGCTTACGACCTAGCTTCCTGTATCAAACAACAGCTTACGACCTAGCTTCCTGTATCAAACAACAGCTTACGACCTAGCTTCCTGTATCAAACAACAGCTTACGACCTAGCTTCCTGTATCAAACAACAGCTTACGACCTAGCTTCCTGTATCAAACAACAGCTTACGACCTAGCTTCCTGTATCAAACAACAGCTTACGACCTAGCTTCCTGTATCAAACAACAGCTTACGACCTAGCTTCCTGTATCAAACAACAGCTTACGACCTAGCTTCCTGTATCAAACAACAGCTTACGACCTAGCTTCCTGTATCAAACAACAGCTTACGACCTAGCTTCCTGTATCAAACAACAGCTTACGACCTAGCTTCCTGTATCAAACAACAGCTTACGACCTATCTTCCTGTATCAAACAACAGCTTACGACCTAGCTTCCTGTATCAAACAGCTTACGACCTAGCTTCCTGTATCAAACAACAGCTTACGACCTAGCTTCCTGTATCAAACAACAGCTTACGACCTAGCTTCCTGTATCAAACAACAGCTTACGACCTAGCTTCCTGTAACAAACAACAGTTTACGACCTAGCTTCCTGTATCAAACAACAGTTTACGACCTAGCTTCCTGTATCAAACAACAGCTTACGACCTAGCTTCCTGTATCAAACAACAGCTTACGACCTAGCTTCCTGTAACAAACAACAGTTTACGACCTAGCTTCCTGTATCAAACAACAGTTTACGACCTAGCTTCCTGTATCAAACAACAGCAACCAACATCTGTCAGGCTACGCGGTAACCAACATCTCCGTCAGGCTACGCGGTAACCAACATCTCCGTCAGGCTACGCGGTAACCAACATCTCCGTCAGGCTACGCGGTAACCAACATCTCCGTCAGGCTACGCGGTAACCAACATCTCCGTCAGGCTACGCGGTAACCAACATCTCCGTCGGGCTACACGGTAACCAACATCTCCGCCGGGCTACGCGGTAACCAACATCTCCGCCGGGCTACACGGTAACCAACATCTCCGCCGGGCTACGCGGTAACCAACATCTCCGCCGGGCTACGCGGTAAACAACATCTCCGTCGGGCTACACGGTAAACAACATCTCCGTCGGGCTACGCGGTAACCAACATCTCCGTCGGGCTACACGGTAACCAACATCTCCGCCGGGCTACGCGGTAACCAACATCTCCGCCGGGCTACACGGTAACCAACATCTCCGCCGGGCTACGCGGTAACCAACATCTCCGCCGGGCTACGCGGTAAACAACATCTCCGTCGGGCTACACGGTAAACAACATCTCCGTCGGGCTACGCGGTAACCAACATCTCCGTCGGGCTACACGGTAACCAACATCTCCGTCGGGCTACACGGTAACCAACATCTCCGTCGGGCTACACGGTAACCAACATCTCCGTCGGGCTACACGGTAACCAACATCTCCGTCGGGCTACACGGTAACCAACATCTCCGTCGGGCTACGCGGTAACCAACATCTCCGTCGGGCTACGCGGTAACCAACATCTCCGTCGGGCTACACGGTAACCAACATCTCCGTCGGGCTACACGGTAACCAACATCTCCGTCGGGCTACACGGTAACCAACATCTCCGTCGGGCTACACGGTAACCAACATCTCCGTCGGGCTACACGGTAACCAACATCTCCGTCGGGCTACGCGGTAACCAACATCTCCGTCGGGCTACGCGGTAAACAACATCTCCGTCGGGCTACACGGTAACCAACATCTCCGTCGGGTTACGCGGTAAACAACATCTCCGTCGGGCTACACGGTAACCAACATCTCCGTCGGGCTACACGGTAACCAACATCTCCGTCGGGCTACACGGTAACCAACATCTCCGTCGGGCTACACGGTAACCAACATCTCCGTCAGGCTACACGGTTTTCAGAAATTGGATGGTTGGCCTACTTGAAACCATTCAGGCATTGTATTGGTATTTTCTGTGTGACAAACACTGCATACTCTCTTGTGGGGGACTAGAAAATAAGAATATTGATTACAAATACAAATAAGCTAGATAATAAGCTAGATGTGGGGAAAATAAGCTAGATGTGTCTGACAGAGCTCTCGTTTAGACCACAGAGCTCCAGTTTAGAGATCACATCACAGCTCTAGTTTAGACCACAGAGCTCTGGTTGAGAGAGATCCCAACAGAGCTCCAGTTGAGAGAGATCCCAACAGAGCTCCAGTTGAGAGAGATCCCAACAGAGCTCCAGTTGAGAGAGATCCCAACAGAGCTCTAGTTGAGAGAGATCCCAACAGAGCTCCAGTTGAGAGAGATCCCAACAGAGCTCCAGTTGAGAGAGATCCCAACAGAGCTCCAGTTGAGAGAGATCCCAACAGAGCTCCAGTTGAGAGAGATCCCAACAGAGCTCCAGTTGAGAGAGATCCCAACAGGGCTCCGGTTGAGAGAGATCCCAACAGAGCTCCAGTTGAGAGAGATCCCAACAGAGCTCCAGTTGAGAGAGATCCCAACAGAGCTCTAGTTGAGAGAGATCCCAACAGAGCTCCAGTTGAGAGAGATCCCAACAGAGCTCCAGTTGAGAGAGATCCCAACAGAGCTCCAGTTGAGAGAGATCCCAACAGAGCTCCAGTTGAGAGAGATCCCAACAGAGCTCCAGTTGAGAGAGATCCCAACAGAGCTCTAGTTGAGAGAGATCCCAACAGAGCTCCAGTTGAGAGAGATCCCAACAGAGCTCCAGTTGAGAGAGATCCCAACAGAGCTCCAGTTGAGAGAGATCCCAACAGAGCTCCAGTTGAGAGAGATCCCAACAGAGCTCCAGTTGAGAGAGATCCCAACAGAGCTCCAGTTGAGAGAGATCCCAACAGAGCTCCAGTTGAGAGAGATCCCAACAGAGCTCCAGTTGAGAGAGATCCCAACAGAGCTCCAGTTGAGAGAGATCCCAACAGAGCTCCAGTTGAGAGAGATCCCAACAGAGCTCCAGTTGAGAGAGATCCCAACAGAGCTCTAGTTGAGAGAGATCCCAACAGAGCTCTAGTTGAGAGAGATCCCAACAGAGCTCTAGTTGAGAGAGATCCCAACAGAGCTCTAGTTGAGAGAGATCCCAACAGAGCTCTAGTTGAGAGAGATCCCAACAGAGCTCTAGTTGAGAGAGATCCCAACAGAGCTCTAGTTGAGAGAGATCCCAACAGAGCTCCAGTTGAGAGAGATCCCAACAGAGCTCCAGTTGAGAGAGATCCCAACAGAGCTCTAGTTGAGAGAGATCCCAACAGAGCTCTAGTTGAGAGAGATCACAACAGAGCTGGCAGTCACAGAAATGTAAATGTCTCTCCAGAGTTCTCTGCTCCGCTCTGATTTCATCAAGTATTTATCTGTGGTGCACACACACACACACACACACACACAAAATGTCATTTCATCACATTCCAGCAGAACTGAATGGCCTCCCTGCACCCCAAAGCCAGGCCCGCCCATCACAGACCCGCCATGACAGCCACCTCGCCTACCAGGGCCCCATGGATGGATGAGGAATTGAAAAACTGTATGGTTGAAAGAGATGGGGCAAAAGGAGCGGCTAATAAGTCTGGCTGTACATCTGACTGGCTGACTTCCTGCAAATTGAGAAATGATGTGACTAAACTCAACAAAGAAGAAGTAGAAACTGTATTATGAAGCCAAGATCAATGACATGAAGAATGATGGGGGAAAAAGTTGGAGTACTTTAAATGAGATTATGGGCAGAAAGAAATTCAACTCCATCTTTCAGCGAATCAGATGGCTTATTCATCACAAAACCATTTGATTTGGCCAATTATTTTAATGCTTATTTCATTGGCAAAGTGGACAAACTTTGGCAGGAAATTCCCAAGACAAACAATGAGCAAATATATTCATGTATAGAAACACTAACGATGAAAATAAAGCAGTGCAAGTTTGAATTTTGTAAGAGGTGGGAGAGGTGGAAAAAATATAGTTAACGATCAATAATGACAAACCTCCTGGCATTGACAACTTAGATGTAAAGCTACTGAGGACGGTAGCTGACTCTATAGCCACTCCTATCTGTCATATCTTTAATCTGAGCCGAGAGGAAAGTCTTTGTCCTCAGGCCTGGGGGGAAGACAAAGTCATTCCGCTACCCAAGAGTGGTAAAGCGGCCTTTACTGGTTCTAACAGCAGACCTATCAGCTTGCTGCCAGCTCTTAGCAAACTGGTGGAAAAAATGGTGTTTGACCAAATACAATGCCATTTCTCGGTAAACAAAATGAACAGACTTTCAGCATGCTTATAGAGAAGGACACTCAACGTGTATGGTACTGACACAAAAGACTGATGATTGGTTGAAAGAAATAGATAATGAGAAGATAGTGGGAGCTGTTAGATGTCAGTTCAGCCTTTGATATTACTGACCATAACCTGTTGTTGACAAAACTTGTGTTAATGCCTTTTCAACCTTCAGCCATATGGAGAATTCAGAGCCATCTATCTAATACAACTCAGAGGGTTTTCCTTAATGGAAGCTTCTCTAATGTCAAACATGTAACGTGTGGTGTACCGCAGGGCAGCTCTCTAGGCCCTCTACTCTTTTCTATTTTTACCAATGACCTGCCACTGGCATTAAACAAAGCATGTGTCTTTGTATGCTGATGATGCAACCATATACGCCTCAGCAACCACAGCTAATGAAGTCACTGAAACCCTTAACAAAGAGTTGCAGTCTGTTTTGGAATCGGTGGCCAGTAATAAACTGGTCCTGAACATCTCTAAAACTAAGAGCATTGCATTTGGTACAAATCATTCCCTAAGTTCTAGATCTCAGCTGAATCTGGTAATGAATGGTGTGGCTGTTGAACAAATTGAGAAGACTAAATTACTTGGCGTTACCTTAGAGTGTAAACTGTCATGGTCAAAACATATAGATTCAATGGTTGTAAAGATGGGGAGAGGTATGCCTGTAATAAAGAGATGTTCTGCTTTTTGACACCACATTCCACAAAGCAAGTTCTGCAGGCTCTAGTTGTATCTTATCTTGATTATTGTCCAGTCATATAGTCAAGTGCTGCAAGGAAAGACCTAGTTAAGCTGCAGCCAGCCCAGAACAGAGCGACACGTCTTGCTCTTCATTGTAATCAGAGGGATAATATAAATACTATGCATGCCAGTATCTCTTGGCTAAGAGTTGAGACTGACTGCATCACTTCTTCTTTTTATAAGAGACAATAGTGTGTTGAAAATCCCTAATTGTTTGCATAGTCACCTTACACACAGCTCTGACACACACACTTATCCCACCAGACATGCCACCAGGGGTCTTTTCACAGTCCCCAAATCAAGAATAAAGTCAAGAAAACATACAGTATTATATAGAGCTCTTATTGTATGAAACTCCGTTCCATCTCAAATTACTCAAGTGAACCGCAAACCTGTTTAAAATAACAAAACAGATAATGCAGCTCCTCACTGCAGCACGCCTCTCTCCTATTGGACCTAGATAGTTTGTGTGTATGTATTGATATGGAGGCTACGAGTGTCTGTCCTTGAGCTGTTCTTGTCTATTAATGTTCTGTATTATGTCATGTTTCATGTTTTGTGGGGACCCCAGGAAGAGTAGCTGCTGCTTTTGCAACAGCCAATGGGGATCCTAATAAAATACCAAACACAATGTCATAATGGTGACTAACTCATGAAAGATGAAATACATTTGCATATTAGTGGGCACATCCTCCAAACCCCCTGAGATGTGGTGTCCATCATCTAGTCACCTGAATGTTGTATATTAGTGGGCACATCCTCCAAACCCCCCTGAGATGTGGTGTCCATCATCTAGTCACCTGAATGTTGTATATTAGTGGGCACATCCTCCAAACCCCCTGAGATGTGGTGTTTAACATCTAGTCACCTGAATGTTGTATATTAGTGGGCACATCCTCCAAACCCCCTGAGATGTGGTGTTTAACATCTAGTCACCTGAATGTTGTATATTAGTGGGCACATCCTCCAAACCCCCTGAGATGTGGTGTTTAACATCTAGTCACCTGAATGTTGTATATTAGTGGGCACATCCTCCAAACCCCCTGAGATGTGGTGTTTAACATCTAGTCACCTGAATGTTGTATATTAGTGGGCACATCCTCCAAACCCCCTGAGATGTGGTGTTCATCATCTAGTCACCTGAATGTTGTATATTAGTGGGCACATCCTCCAAACCCCCTGAGATGTGGTGTTCACCATCTAGTCACCTGAATGTTGTATATTAGTGGGCACATCCTCCAAACCCCCTGAGATGTGGTGTTTAACATCTAGTCACCTGAATGTTGTATATTAGTGGGCACATCCTCCAAACCCCCTGAGATGTGGTGTCCATCATCTAGTCACCTGAATGTTGTATATTAGTGGACACATCCTCCAAACCCCCTGAGATGTGGTGTTTAACATCTAGTCACCTGAATGTTGTATATTAGTGGGCACATCCTCCAAACCCCCTGAGATGTGGTGTTCACCATCTAGTCACCTGAATGTTGTATATTAGTGGGCACATCCTCCAAACCCACTGAGATGTGGTGTTCACCATCTAGTCACCTGAATGTTGTATATTAGTGGGCACATCCTCCAAACCCCCTGAGATGTGGTGTTTAACATCTAGTCACCTGAATGTTGTATATTAGTGGGCACATCCTCCAAACCCCCTGAGATGTGGTGTTTAACATCAAGTCACCTGAATGTTGTATATTAGTGGGCACATCCTCCAAACCCCCTGAGATGTGGTGTCCATCATCTAGTCACCTGAATGTTGTATATTAGTGGGCACATCCTCCAAACCCCCTGAGATGTGGTGTTCATCATCTAGTCACCTGAATGTTGTATATTAGTGGGCACATCCTCCAAACCCCCCTGAGATGTGGTGTTTAACATCTAGTCACCTGAATGTTGTATATTAGTGGGCACATCCTCCAAACCCCCCTGAGATGTGGTGTTCACCATCTAGTCACCTGAATGTTGTATATTAGTGGGCACATCCTCCAAACCCCCCTGAGATGTGGTGTTTAACATCTAGTCACCTGAATGTTGTATATTAGTGGGCACATCCTCCAAACCCCCTGAGATGTGGTGTTCATCATCTAGTCACCTGAATGTTGTATATTAGTGGGCACATCCTCCAAACCCCCCTGAGATGTGGTGTTCACCATCTAGTCACCTGAATGTTGTATATTAGTGGGCACATCCTCCAAACCCCCCTGAGATGTGGTGTTTAACATCTAGTCACCTGAATGTTGTATATTAGTGGGCACATCCTCCAAACCCCCCTGAGATGTGGTGTTCACCATCTAGTCACCTGAATGTTGTATATTAGTGGGCACATCCTCCAAACCCCCTGAGATGTGGTGTCCATCATCTAGTCACCTGAATGTTGTATATTAGTGGGCACATCCTCCAAACCCCCTGAGATGTGGTGTTTAACATCTAGTCACCTGAATGTTGTATATTAGTGGGCACATCCTCCAAACCCCCCTGAGATGTGGTGTCCATCATCTAGTCACCTGAATGTTGTATATTAGTGGGCACATCCTCCAAACCCCCTGAGATGTGGTGTTCACCATCTAGTCACCTGAATGTTGTATATTAGTGGGCACATCCTCCAAACCCCCTGAGATGTGGTGTTTGACATCTAGTCACCTGAATGTTGGAGGGGATTTCACGGGTCTGACGTTCACATCTTTCAACTTGTCATAAATGTCAGTGTTTTGGCTACATTTCATCAGCCCCATCCCTCAGTTAACCAAAACAACTAGAAGGCTCAGGCTGTTTTAAATGTCAGATTGGGCCTTTATTATAGAGCTGGACAATCTGTAATTTCAACATCCTGTCTCTCTTCCAGTTGGTTTGGTCAACTGTTCCACACAAGAACAATACTTCTTTCCTCTTGGCTTCTTAATAGAAGTCATTATTTGTCCAGTTCAGGGATGTGTTTTCATCTAGATCGCATGTTAAAACGCAAATCGACAACATTTGGTAAGAAAAAATAAATAAATCGCAATTCTATTTTCTTTGGGGCCCCATACCAAGCAGCCTTTAAATCTAAATCTGAACTAGATTAACATCCGATAAGACGTGTGTTCTAGAAATGACCCACTATGTCAGGTTGACACAGCCGGTGCATTATCCACTAGTCCTGTCAGTGTGTCCAGTCCAGCAGGGAGAGAGAGAGAGAGGCCCAGCAGACGTCCCAGTCTTAGACAATAGACAGAGGTTTGACCTGATGGTAGACCCATAGACAGGGGACTAGAGGGGCCCAACAGGCCTCCCAGTCTTAGACAGGGGACTAGAGGGGCCCAGCAGGCCTCCCAGTCTTAGACAATAGACAGAGGTTTGACCTGATGGTAGAACCATAGACAGGGGACTAGAGGGGCCCAGCAGGCCTCCCAGTCTCAGACAGGGGACTAGAGGGGCCCAACAGGCCTCCCAGTCTCAGACAATAGACAGAGATTTGACCTGATGGTAGACCCATAGACAGGGGACTAGAGGGGCCCAACAGGCCTCCCAGTCTCAGACAGGGGACTAGAGGGGCCCAACAGGCCTCCCAGTCTTAGACAGGGGACTAGAGGGGCCCAACAGGCCTCCCAGTCTCAGACAGGGGACTAGAGGGGCCCAACAGGCCTCCCAGTCTTAGACAATAGACAGAGATTTGACCTGATGGTAGACCCATAGACAGGGGACTAGAGGGGCCCAACAGGCCTCCCAGTCTCAGACAGGGGACTAGAGGGGCCCAGCAGGCCTCCCAGTCTTAGACAATAGACAGAGGTTTGACCTGATGGTAGACCCATAGACAGGGGACTAGAGGGGCCCAGCAGGCCTCCCAGTCTCAGACAGGGGACTAGAGGGGCCCAGCAGGCCTCCCAGTCTTAGACAATAGACAGAGATTTGACCTGATGGTAGACCCATAGACAGGGGACTAGAGGGGCCCAACAGGCCTCCCAGTCTTAGACAATAGACAGAGATTTGACCTGATGGTAGACCCATAGACAGGGGACTAGAGAGGCCCAACAGACGTCCCAGTCTTAGACAATAGACAGAGGTTTGACCTGATGGTAGACCCATAGACAGGGGACTAGAGGGGCCCAACAGGCCTCCCAGTCTTAGACAATAGACAGAGGTTTGACCTGATGGTAGACCCATAGACAGGGGACTAGAGGGGCCCAGCAGGCCTCCCAGTCTTAGACAATAGACAGAGATTTGACCTGATGGTAGACCCATAGACAGGGGACTAGAGGGGCCCAGCAGGCCTCCCAGTCTCAGACAGGGGACTAGAGGGGCCCAGCAGGCCTCCCAGTCTTAGACAATAGACAGAGGTTTGACCTGATGGTAGACCCATAGACAGGGGACTAGAGGGGCCCAACAGGCCTCCCAGTCTTAGACAATAGACAGAGGTTTGACCTGATGGTAGACCCATAGACAGGGGACTAGAGGGGCCCAGCAGGCCTCCCAGTCTCAGACAGGGGACTAGAGGGGCCCAGCAGGCCTCCCAGTCTTAGACAATAGACAGAGGTTTGACCTGATGGTAGACCCATAGACAGGGGACTAGAGGGGCCCAACAGGCCTCCCAGTCTTAGACAATAGACAGAGGTTTGACCTGATGGTAGACCCATAGACAGGGGACTAGAGGGGCCCAGCAGGCCTCCCAGTCTCAGACAGGGGACTAGAGGGGCCCAGCAGGCCTCCCAGTCTTAGACAATAGACAGAGGTTTGACCTGATGGTAGACCCATAGACAGGGGACTAGAGGGGCCCAGCAGGCCTCCCAGTCTTAGACAATAGACAGAGATTTGACCTGATGGTAGACCCATAGACAGGGGACTAGAGGGGCCCAACAGGCCTCCCAGTCTCAGACAGGGGACTAGAGGGGCCCAGCAGGCCTCCCAGTCTTAGACAATAGACCAGGTAACCAGGTCTCTACTAAACAGAGACTATATGTATCTGTCACGCTGGTAACCAGGTCTCTACTAAACAGAGACTATATGTATCTGTCACCCTGGTAACCAGGTCTCTACTAAACAGAGACTATATGTATCTGTCACGCTGGTAACCGGGTCTCTACTAAACAGAGAGACTATATGTATCTGTCACGCTGGTAACCAGGTCTCTACTAAACAGAGAGACTATATGTATCTGTCACACTGGTAACCAGGTCTCTACTAAACAGAGACTATATGTATCTGTCACCCTGGTAACCAGGTCTCTACTAAACAGAGACTATATGTATCTGTCACGCTGGTAACCGGGTCTCTACTAAACAGAGAGACTATATGTATCTGTCACGCTGGTAACCAGGTCTCTACTAAACAGAGAGACTATATGTATCTGTCACACTGGTAACCAGGTCTCTACTAAACAGAGACTATATGTATCTGTCACGCTGGTAACCAGGTCTCTACTAAACAGAGAGACTATATGTATCTACACCTGCATTGCTTGCTGTTTGGGGTTTTAGGCTGGGTTTCTGTACAGCACTTCGAGATATTAGCTGATGTACGAAGGGCTATATAAAATAAACGTGATTTGATCTGTCAGCCTGGTAACCAGGTCTCTACTAAACAGAGACTATATGTATCTGTCACCCTGGTAACCAGGTCTCTACTAAACAGAGAGACTATATGTATCCGTCACCCTGGAAAACAGGTCTCTACTAAACAGCAGTGACTGACCAGAAAGAGGAAGGAGTTTTTTTACATTGTGTGTAGTGTGGGCTGGTGTTACTATTTTCATGTGGGCCTGAAACGTAAAAACACTGACTGACTGACTGACTGACTGACTGACTGACTGACTGACTGACTGACTGACTGACTGACTGACTGACTGACTGACTGACTGACTGACTGACTGACTGACTGACTGACTGACTGACTGACTGACTGACTGACTGACTGACTGACTGACTGACTGACTGACTGACTGACTGACTGACTGACTGACTGACTGACTGACTGACTGACTGACTGACTGACTGACTGACTGACTGACTGACTGACTGACTGACTGACTGACTGACTGACTGACTGACTGACTGACTGACTGACTGACTGACTGACTGACTGACTGACTGACTGACTGACTGACTGACTGACTGACTGACTGACTGACTGACTGACTGACTGACTGACTGACTGACTGACTGACTGACTGACTGACTGACTGACTGACTGACTGACTGACTGACTGACTGACTGACTGACTGACTGACTGACTGACTGACTGTCTGTCTGTCTGAGACGTGATACTCCCACACTGACACAGCACGAGGCCCTCACTGACAGCGTAGTTTGATAAGGTTAGAGAACGTCAGGCAGACCGGTCCAGGTAGGTAGGAGACTGAAACAAGACCGGTCCAGGTAGGTAGGAGACTGAAACAAGACCGGTCCAGGTAGGTAGGAGACTGAAACAAGACCGGTCCAGGTAGGTAGGAGACTGAAACAAGAGGTCTAGTTCAGCCTAATGAAGAGTCTCTACAGGAAGTCATCACATTGACAAAACCGTATCAAACAGGTGATGACATAATGAAGGTGAACGTTCAGTTTAAAAAAGGACACAACTTTGTATAAAAGGTGAATATTGAAAAAGCTCTGACTGATATGACTGTGATATGTACACTGAGTGGACAAAACATTAGGAACACCTTCCTGATATTGATATGTGATATGCATTCTATGACTGTGATATGCATTCTATGACTGATCTGCATTCTATGCATTCTATGACTGATCTGCATTCTATGCATTCTATGACTGATCTGCATTCTATGCATTCTATGACTGATCTGCATTCTATGACTGATCTGCATTCTATGACTGATATGCATTCTATGACTGATATGCATTCTATGCATTCTATGACTGATCTGCATTCTATGACTGATCTGCATTCTATGACTGATATGCATTCTATGACTGATCTGCATTCTATGACTGATCTGCATTCTATGACTGATATGCATTCTATGACTGATATGCATTCTATGACTGATATGCATTCTATGCATTCTATGACTGATATGCATTCTATGACATATGCATTCTATGCATTCTATGACTGATCTGCATTCTATGACTGATCTGCATTCTATGACTGATCTGCATTCTATGACTGATCTGCATTCTATGACTGATCTGCATTCTATGATTGATATGCATTCTATGACTGATATGCATTCTATGACTGATATGCATTCTATGACTGATATGCATTCTATGACTGATATGCATTCTATGACTGATATGCATTCTATGATATGTGGTTGTTTATCTAACTTAGACACGCTGAGCTCAAGTCCTCCCTACAGGAAGGGACACGCTGAGGTCAAGTCCTCCCTACAGGAAGGGACACGGTGAGGTCAAGTCCTCCCTACAGGAAGGGACACGCTGAGGTCAAGTCCTCCCTACAGGAAGGGACACGCTGAGCTCAAGTCCTCCCTACAGGAAGGGACACGCTGAGGTCAAGTCCTCCCTACAGGAAGGGACACGCTGAGGTCAAGTCCTCCCTACAGGAAGGGACACGCTGAGGTCAAGTCCTCCCTACAGGAAGGGACACGCTGAGCTCAAGTCCTCCCTACAGGAAGGGACACGCTGAGCTCAAGTCCTCCCTACAGGAAGGGAAAACGCTGAGCTCAAGTCCTCCCTACAGGAAGGGACACGCTGAGGTCAAGTCCTCCCTACAGGAAGGGAAACGCTGAGGTCAAGTCCTCCCTACAGGAAGGGACACGCTGAGGTCAAGTCCTCCCTACAGGAAGGGAAACGCTGAGGTCAAGTCCTCCCTACAGGAAGGGACACGCTGAGGTCAAGTCCTCCCTGCAGGAAGGGAACTAGGCAGTCTATAACAGCAGAAACAATGCCAGACTATATGGGAACCGGTGTTTTACTGTCGACAGCCATTCATGGTTTAACCACCTCCCCACTTCCTCAATCTACCTGAGACTATAATAATAGAGAAC
Organism: Salvelinus namaycush; assembly: GCF_016432855.1. Classification (NCBI taxonomy): domain Eukaryota; kingdom Metazoa; phylum Chordata; class Actinopteri; order Salmoniformes; family Salmonidae; genus Salvelinus; species Salvelinus namaycush. The sequence goes on from NW_024061512.1 coordinate 27,561, forward strand.
CTTGATAAAGGGTAAGACACACAGCCGACAGCGACAACGGGCCCCTTTAGACTACTAATAGTAGCCTGTACCATCTTATGTAGCCTGTACTAGCTTATGTAGCCTGTACTAGCTTATGTAGCCTGTACCATCTTATGTAGCCTGTACCATCTTATGTAGCCTGTACCATCTTATGTAGCCTGTACTAGCTTATGTAGCCTGTACCATCTTATGTAGCCTGTACTAGCTTATGTAGCCTGTACCATCTTATGTAGCCTGTACTAGCTTATGTAGCCTGTACCATCTTATGTAGCCTGTACTAGCTTATGTAGCCTGTACCATCTTATGTAGCCTGTACTAGCTTATGTAGCCTGTACCATCTTATGTAGCCTGCACTAGCTTATGTAGCCTGTACTAGCTTATGTAGCCTGCACTAGCTTATGTAGCCTGCACTAGCTTATGTAGCCTGCACTAGCTTATGTAGCCTGCACTAGCTTATGTAGCCTGCACTATGCATTATGTAGCCTAGGCATAACAACGTTACTGTACTCTGTTTGTACATTGTCTATTACTGGCAGCACCTCTTCACCAAATCAAATTCCGGGTTAAATGTACTTGGAGAATAAACATGTGTTATACTTAATGCAAAGTATTCCCAATAAACCAGAGTGAAAGTGAATATGGCCACTACAGTGAATGACTCCAGCCAGGCCAAAACCTAACTCAGTTACTGGCCTGATGGTGAGACAGGACGTCCGACAGCGGGCGGACAAACCCCCGGTCATACCGGCCAAGAGATAGTGTGTCAATCAACACGGAGCTATTCAACTTCAAGACGCGGTATAAAAATGGATAAATGTACAAATGTATCCATTCTGAGTTGTGTCCACACTTCGAAAAGTGAACTAAAAACAGAAAACAACAGCCCTAAGGGCTCCTGTTGCCAGATTTACTTTGAATAAGTCACATAAACGATTTAGAGACGGGGAAAGAGTAGCCTGCAGTATTACAAACCAAACAAACATTGAAAACATTTGAAACGCCACAATTACATCAAATCCATTCTGTACATCAATAACTTTAGCTCGTATGTTGAACCAAGTAACAATAAAACGCTACAAAGTTACAAACGCGTCCTGTAAAGTCCACGATTTTCAGGCCCTGACTACACAGGAAACAGTGTTGCAAACTAGGCGCGCCTCCGACCATTCCCGTGTTCACCGCAGTCCGCGCACAAAGACAGGGATTCCTCTCGCTTTGCCTTGATGCAAACTAGTTGGCAAAACCAGTTGCTGATAGCAGAACATTTTATCCAAGTTTTGCATTCCTAAATTCTGGCAAATGTGTTGCAAAAAAAAATCACGTCAGGCCTTTGGGAATATTGTGTGAATATCGGCGTAGCAGCGCTGTATCACAGGATAATCACAATTATTCCCAAACTTGTGTAATCGGATGCAAAAGTAGCCACGACAAGCTAACCAGCGAGACTAGAGAGAGAGGAAACGTGCAAGTTTATTAGACTCACCAACTCCGTACTTTTCCTTTTTCGTAGGCACCCAGCGAGACATTATGAATTTAAAAACTCCCCCGTCTTGAGGTTCCGTTTGTTCAAATAGTTCCAGATAAGACTGTTGAGTTTTTTCTGTACTTTAGAGTTCTCAGTGTCGGTGAATAGAATCACGTCGAGCGGCCATTTTCCACCAGTGACAGTCAGCCTGGACAAGATGCTCCACAAGGGGGAGGAAAATTAACACAAAACACTTTTATCATGGTGAAGTATTGGAACTCGTTAGGCTAATAAACTGGAACTAGATTTTAATATAGATAAAAATAGATACTGGGCCTATATAGCAATATATTACGTGGACGTAATCTGTGACTTTCCTAAAGGTAACTGTACAGAATGCTATGTAAAGGGTCTCAAAATAATTTCAGGACGCAGCTATTTATACAACACTGGTGATTATATAAATTCTAGACAAAACTGTAATCTTCTGTTACTGTATCATACTGTATCATACTGTATTAATCCTTCTCCCAAGTAAGCTTACTAGTATTTGTGTTTAATTATTGGCCAATGAATTGAACTTTAAATATGAAAATATATCGACTAAGCACATAATGATGTGATATACACGACCGTGCAAAAGTTTGGGGTTGCAACGGAAACTATGTCAACGCATGGCCTTTAAAAACGGACTCAGCGATGCGGCTCAACAAGCGGTGTTGGAGGCCTCACCTCTCGCTTTGAACAAAATGATGTCACAGACAAGCTGTACCTCACCGCTAAAGCTTTGTCTTAGTTGAGCCAGATGGGCTGACAGTACTGGGTAACAGAACATAGTGGAAAAACGTTTAATCCTTCACTGACTTTCACTGACTTTCAAGTAAGTGTCCAATTTTAAAATATTGTCCATTAAAATAACACCAAATTGATCAGAAATACAGTGTAGACATTGTTAATGTTGTAAATGACTATTGTAGCTGGAAATGGCAGATTTTTAATGGAATATCTACATAGGTGTACAGAGGCCCATTATCAGCAACCATCACTCCTGTGTTCCAATGGCACGTTGTGTTAGATACACGTTGTGTTAGATAATCCAAGTTTATCATTTGAAAAGCCTAATTGATCATTAGAAAACCCTTTTGCTATTATGTTAGCATGACTGAAAACTGTTGTCCTGATTAAAGAAGCTATAAAACTGCCCTTCTTTAGACTAGTTGAGTATCTGGAGCATCAGCATTTGTGAGTTCAATTACAGGCTCAATATGGCCAGAAACTGATAACTGGTTGCTGATAATGGGCCTCTGTACGCCTATGTAGATATTCCATTAAAAATCTGCCGTTTCCAGCTATAATAGTCATTTACAACATTAACAATGTCTACACTGTATTTCTAATCAATTTGATGTTATTTTAATGGACAAAAAAAAAGTAATAAAAAAAAAAAAAAAAAGAACATTTCTAAGTGACCCCCAAACTTTTGAACGGTAGTGTCATGTACTTTTCATCATTGTGAATAAATTGTATCGATAGTTTTTACATTCGACCAACTGACAACCAGTAGTATTGACAACCAGTAGTACTGACAACCATAAATAAATAAAAAAATATGACAATTCATTCACTCACTGCTACTGTAAGTTACTCTGGATAAGAGTGTCTGCTAAATTACTAAAATGTTCAAAATGTCAAGTAATATTATAGTAATTGCCACCAGATAGGGCTATAAATGTCGGCCTGCAAATACAATTTAAACATGTTAAATATTTTGACATATAGGTCTATTTGATGTATTATCTATGTATATTTGTATTCGTATACGCTAACGGTCAAGAGAACACCCTACTCATTCATGGGTTTTTCTTTTTTTGAATTATTTTCTACATTGTAGAATAATAGTGAAGACAACAAAACTATGAAATAACACATATGGAATCATGTAGTAACCAAAAAAAGTGTTAAACAAATCAAAATATATTTTAGATTTGAGATTCTTGAAATAGCCACCCTTTGCCTTGAAGACAGATTTGCACACTCTTGGCATTCTCTCAACCAGCTTCACAAAGTGGCTAGTGGTACATTTTTACATAATTTCCATCAATTCCCATTATTAAAGTGGCTGGAGTTGAGTCAGTATGTTGGCAGCGGCCACTAAATGTTAGTGGCCTTGAGATAGAAGCTGTTTTTCAGTCTCTCGGTTCCTGCTTTGATACACCTGTACTGACCTCGCCTTCTGGATGATAGCGGGGTGAACAGGCAGTGGCTTGGGTGGTTGTTGTCCTTGATGATCTTTATGGCCTTCCTGTGATATCGGGTGGTGTAGGTGTCCTGGAGGGCAGGTAGTTTGCCCCCGGTGATGCGTTGTGCAGACCTCACTACCCTCTGGAGAGTCTTACGGTTGTGGGCGGAGCAGTTGCCGTACCAGGCGGTGATACAGCCCGACAGGATGCTCTCGATTGTGCATCTGTAGAAGTTTGTGAGTGCTTTTGGTGACAAGCCGAATTTCTTCAGCCTCCTGAGGTTGAAGAGGCGCTGCTGCGCCTTCTTCACAACGCTGTCTGTGTGGATGGACCAATTCAGCTTGTCCGTGATGTGTACACCGAGGAACTTAAAACTTTCCACCTTCTCCACTACTGTCCCGTCGATGTGGATAGGGGGGTGCTCCCTCTGCTGTTTCCTGAAGTCCACAATCATCTCCTTTGTTTTGTTGACGTTGAGTGTGAGGTTATTTTCCTGACACCACACTCCGAGGGCCCTCACCTCCTCCCTGTAGGCCGTCTCGTCGTTGTTGGTAATCAAGCCTACCACTGTAGTGTCGTCCGCAAACTTGATGATTGAGTTGGAGGCGTGCATGGCCACGCAGTCGTGGGTGAACAGGGAGTACAGGAGAGGGCTCAGAACGCACCCTTGTGGGGCCCCAGTGTTGAGGATCAGTTGGGTGGAGATGTTGTTACCTACCCTCACCACCTGGGGGCGGCCCGTCAGGAAGTCCAGGACCCAGTTGCACAGGGCGGGGTTGAGACCCAGGGTCTCGAGCTTGATGACGAGTTTGGAGGGTACTATGGTGTTAAATGCTGAGCTGTAGTCGATGAACAGCATTCTTACATAGGTATTCCTCTTGTCCAGATGGGTTAGGGCAGTGTGCAATGTGGTTGCGATTGCTTTGTCTGTGGACCTATTGGGTCGGTAAGCAAATTGGAGTGGGTCTAGGGTGTCCGGTAGGGTGGAGGTGATATGGTCCTTGACTAGTCTCTCAAAGCACTTCATGATGACGGAAGTGAGTGCTACGGGGCGGTAGTCGTTTAGCTCAGTTACCTTAGCTTTCTTGGGAACAGGAACAATGGTGGCCCTCTTGAAGCATGTGGGAACAGCAGACTGGGATAAGGATTGATTGAATATGTCCGTAAACACACCAGCCAGCTGGTCTGCGCATGCTCTGAGGACGCGGCTGGGAATGCCGTCTGGGCCTGCAGCCTTGCGAGGGTTAACACGTTTAAATGTTTTACTCACCTCGGCTGCAGTGAAGGAGAGCCCGCAGGTTTTGGTAGCGGGCCGTGTCAGTGGCACTGTATTGTCCTCAAAGCGAGCAAATAAGTTATTTAGTCTGTCTAGGAGCAAGACATCCTGGTCCGCGACGGGGCTGGTTTTGTTTTTGTAATCCGTGATTGACTGTAGACCCTGCCACATACCTCTTGTGTCTGAGCTGTTGAATTGCGACTCTACTTTGTCTCTATACTAGGACTTAGCTTGTTTGATTGCCTTGCAGAGAGAATAGCTACACTGTTTGTATTCGGTCATGTTTCCGGTCACCTTGCCCTGGTTAAAAGCAGTGGTTCGCGCTTTCAGTTTCACGCGAATGCTGCCATCAATCCACGGTTTCTGGTTTGGGAATGTTTTAATCGTTGCTGTGGGTACGACATCGTCAATGCACTTTCTAATGAACTCGCTCACCGAATCAGCGTATTCGTCAATATTGTTGTTGGACGCAATGCGGAACATATCCCAATCCGCGTGATCGAAGCAGTCTTGAAGCGTGGAATCAGATTGGTCGGACCAGCGTTGAACAGACCTGAGCGAGGGAGCTTGTTGTTTTAGTTTCTGTTTGTAGGCTGGAAGCAACAAAATGGAGTCGTGGTCAGCTTTTCTGAAAGGAGGGCGGGGGAGGGCCTTATATGCGTCGCGGAAGTTAGTATAACAATGATCCAAGGTTTTACCAGCCCTGGTAGCACAATCGATATGCTGATAGAATTTAGGGAGTTTTGTTTTCAGATTAGCCTTGTTAAAATCCCCAGCTACGATGAATGCAGCCTCAGGGTGTGTGGTTTCCAGTTTACAAAGAGTCCGATAAAGTTCGTTCAGGGCCATCGATGTGTCTGCTTGGGGGGGAATATATACGGCTGTGATTATAATCGAAGAGAATTCCCTTGGTAGATAATGTGGTCGACATTTGATTGTGAGGAATTCTAGATCAGGTGAACAGAATGACTTGAGTTCCTGTATGTTGTTATGATCACACCACGTCTCGTTAATCATAAGGCATACACCCCCGCCCCTCTTCTTACCAGAAAGATGTTTGTTTCTGTCGGCGCGATGCGTGAAGAAACCAGCTGGCTGCACCGACTCCGTTAGCGTCTCTTGAGTGAGCCATATTTCCGTGAAGCAGAGAACGTTACAATCTCTGATGTCCCTCTGGAATGTTACCCTTGCTCGGATTTCATCAACCTTATTGTCAAGAGACTGGACATTGGCGAGTAGTATGCTAGGGAGTGGAGCGCGATGTGCCCGTCTCCGAAGCCTGACCAGGAGACCGCTACGTTTGCCCCTTTTACGGCGTCGCATAGGGTCGCCGGCTGGGATCAGATCCATTGTATTGGGTGGAAGGCAAAACACTGGATCCGTTTCTGGAAAGTCATATTCCTGGTTGTAACGGTGGTGAGTTGACGTTGCTCTTATATTCAGTAGTTCCTCCCGACTGTATGTAATGAAACCTAAGATTACCTGGGGTACCAATGTAAGGAATAACACATAAAAAAACAAAATACTGCATATTTTCCTAGGAACGCGAAGCGAGGCGGCCATCTCGGTCGGCGCCGTACATTTGGTTGAGGTCGGGGGATTGTGGAGGCCAGGTCATCTGATGCAGCACTCCATCGCTCTCTGTCTTCGTAAAATAGCCCTTACACAGCCTGGAGGTGTGTTGGGTCATTGTTCTGTTGAAAAACAAATGATATTCCCACTAAGCACAAACCAGATGGGATGGCATATCGCTGCAGAATGCTGTGGTAGCCATGCTGGTTAAGTGTGCCTTGAATTCTAAATAAATCAGACAGTGTCACCAGCAAAGCACACCCACACCATAACACCTCCTCCTCCATGCTTCACGGTGGGAAATACACATGCGGAGACCATCCGTTCATGCACACTGCGTCTCACAAAGACACAGCGGTTGGAACCAAAAATCTCAAATTTGGACTCCAGACCAAAGGACAGATTTCCACCGGTCTAATGTCCATTGCTCGTGTTTCTTGCCATAATATGGACTTGGTCTTTTACCAAATAGGGCTATCTTCTGTATACCCCCCTACCTTGTCACACCACAACTGATTGGCTCAAACACATTAATAAGGAAAGAAATTCCACAAATGAACTTTTAACAAGGCACACCTGTTAATTGAAATGCATTCCAGATGACTACCTCATGAAGCTGGTTGAGAGAATGCCAAGAGTCTGCAAAGCTGTCATCAAGGCAAAGGGTTTCTATTTGAAGAATCTGAAATATAAAATATATTTTGATGTGTTTAACACTTTTTTGGTTACTACATGATTCCATATGTGTTATTTCATAGTTTTGATGTCTTCACTATTATTCTACAATGTATAAAATAGTCAAAATAAAGAAAAACCCTTGAATGAGTAGATGTGTCGAAACTTTTGACGCGTAGTGTATAGGGAGA